>NC_057796.1:360705550-360852284 GCF_018294505.1 Triticum aestivum
TCCATGAAACAGGCCGGGGCATTTGTCAGACCAAAGGACATGACCTTAAACTCATAATGCCCATACCTAGTGGAGAAAGCAGTCTTCTTGATATCTTGCTCTCGAACTCGAATTTGATTATACCTAGATTGCAGGTCGATCTTAGAGAAAACCTTTGGTCCCTTCAATTGATCAAAAAGGTCCTCGATACGAGGAAGTGGATACTTGTTCTTTATAGTCACCCGATTGAGGGCACGGTAATCAATACACATGCGCCAGCTGCCATCTTTCTTAGCAACGAAGAGTACGGGTGCACCCCATTCAGAAACACTCTTCCGAATAAGTCCTTTAGAGAGAAGGTCATCTATTTGCTTCTTGAGCTCTTCCTGGAAGAGTCGATCCAAACGATATGGTGCAATAGAAATAGGTTGAGTGCCAGGAATCAATTCAATGCAGAACTCAGTGTCTCGCTCTAGAGGCATGCCCGGGAGCTCATTCGGGAAGACATCAGGATAGCCGCACACTACTGGTATATTTTGGAGGCACAGTGGCGTACTTGGTTTTCCAAGAAGAGTCCACAATATCCCACTCTTCGGAGATGGCTGGCCTGGAAAGAGACTGGCCAATATTGACAAAGATGGTGGAGGTGCACTAGCTTGGTAGACACACTCCTTCCCTGAGGGGGAGTCAAGGGTAGCTAATTGTGGTTCCGGTCGAGGTGAAGATACCCTGAACAAACCCCTCAAAGTATTGTTTTCCATAGTAACAAGTAACAATAAATTTCAGCACACTATATAAATGTTTCCTTACCAAATTCCACTTACCAAAGGTGCTTCACTCCCCGGCAATGGTGCCAGAAAATAGCCTTGATGACCCACAAGTATAGGGGATCAATTGTAACTCTTTTCGATAAGTAAGAGTGTCGAACCCAACGAGGAGCAGAAGGAAATGACAAGTGGCTTTCAGCAAGGTAATGTGTGCAAGTGCTGAAATTATAAGTAGCAGAGTAGTTTGATAGCAAGGTAATTTGTAATGAGCAAGTAACGATAGTAGTAACAAAAGTGCAGCAAGGTAGCCAAATCCTTTTGAGGCAAAGGACAGGCCAAAATGGTCTCTTATGATAAGCAGAGCGTTCCTGAGGGTACACGGGATTTTCATCTAGTCACTTTCACCATGTTGGTTTGATTTGTGTTCAGTAATTTGGTAATTTGATATGTGGGTGGACCGGTGCTTAGGTGCTGTTCTTACTTGAACAAACCTCCTACTTATGATTAACCCTCCCGCAAGCATCCACAACTACGAGAAAAGTATTAAGAATAAATTCTAACCATAGCATTAAACTTTTGGATCAAATCGGTCCCTTATGGAATAGCGCATAAACTGGGGTTTAAGCTTCTGTCACTCTCGCAACCCATCATCTAATTGCTATCCACAATGCATTCCCTTAGGCCCAAATATGGTGAAGTGTCATGTAGTCGACGTTCACATGACACCACTAAGGGAATCACAACATAGATACTATCAAAATATCGAACACATATCAAGTTCACATGACTACTTGCAACATGATTTTTCTCGTGACCTCAAGAACGAAAGTAACTACTCACAAATGATAATCATGCTCAAGATCAGAGGGGTATTAAATAGCATATTCACTACTGCAGGATGCTGCTAACGCAACACTACGATCAGAGACCCTTCAACGAAACTGTGTGCGATGCAATAATCACAAACGATGGTGTAAAATAACCGTCAAAAAAGGTGCAAACCATTTACGATGGAGGATGCATCAAACACAGTTCAGATTTTAGTTGCGTGTGCGATGCAGGGCATACGGTTGATCCATACGAACTCTTTGCGATTAGACAGAACAACAGAAACGGGCAGCCAATATCAATGTGTGTGTGATATATAGCATACAGTTCGCTCCGATGAACTGTTTGCGATGATCGAGGTGAACACAAACGATTTGGCGTAACAAGATGTGTGTGATACCCGGCAAACAGATCGGTAATCAGTATTGTGTGCGATCATTATAGACAGCTCATACGGACTTTTTTGTGAATTGTGTGCTCGTCAGGGCACACAGTTCAACAAACCAACGTGTGGGCGATAATGTAGAAGATCTCTGTCGAATACTTATTACTAACCGTCTACGATGAGATTGTCAGGATAAACAGACATAACAAATTAATATGAGCAAGCAGAAACAGAGATATGTACATTCTGCTTAATTTAGTCCTTCTTGTTGTTGTTGTTGTTGTTGGATGTCCCCGCGACATCGTCTTGGTGAGGACGCTTCTTGCCGCTGACGGTTGGCTTTTCATCGTCGCTGCTGTCGTCATTGTCGTTGCTGTCGTCGTCATCCTCCTCCTTGTTTGACCATTCCTCCTCATCATCATCGTCATCCTCTTCTGCGTCCTCCGACGGCTCCTCGTCCGACTAGTTGTCGTCTGATGACTCCGGAGGCGGCGTCCCTTCCATGAACCGGATATAATCGAGGTCTGGGCTCGACGCCGGACTCGTGGAAGACGAACGGGATGATTCCGATGTTGACCTATCATCGGGCACCAGAATGCTGGCCGAACTGTCATGCTCGTCGTCGCTCGACATGGCTGCAGAGTGTGTGGCAGTGTGTAGCGCGGCCTGCTAGGGACAATGAAGATGGTGGACACTTAAGCGGGGTATGCAGAGAAGAGAAAACGCCAATTGAAGCGGGGGTTGACGTATTATCTAACCGCTGATATAATCAACCGCAATTATTTGTACCCAGTCGCTCCAAATTCCAGGGGTTGCGCAGGACTCCTATTGGCTGGTTTATTTTTTCATGACAAAAAGAAGGAACGAGTTTTGGGATTATGCACCGGTACTGGTACGAACGGAGTAGGATAGTTGGCAAGCAATACATTGAGCTCTTCTTATTGATAAAGCCAGTAATAATCAAACTACAAAGGAAAAGAAAAAAAGACAAAGGAAAATATCTTCACGAATCTTCGCGTAACATCAATGGCATAGGACCTAGATGTGCATTACTTAGAGCACATTTAGATGTGCTTTAGCAATACTGTCAAACAAAACCCCTAATCATCATTGCACACAATGCATAGAACACGGCTAATGCGACAACCAGAACTACACATGCTAGTTCGTTCTTGTCTCTTTCTTTCATCTGTTGCATGTGATTCTTTCTTGCTTCATCGTACTGATTGTACATTCCAGATCAGCCAGTTTCTTATTTAGCTTTACGTTATCTTCTGCGAGCATGGTGATAACACTCCGAGCCCTGCCATGCCGTTCTTCATCCAGCCAGTTAACAAAGGCACAAGCCTCATATCCCTGCCAATGTTAAATAGTATTCAGGATGAGCGGTGGTATTAACTGAAGTAAAATGATGAACTTAGCACTAACCTCTAAGGGGCAACTGAGAAACCGCCTGCCAATGTCGAATCCCTCCACACATACACATCGAGCGGGAGTGTGCCCGTGCACACAACTCAGCTTTTGGTACTTCTCGGTGGCGCAAAACTCGGAGTCAAACTCGTGTTGCGGGAGTCTGGAGTCATGCTCCGGATCCGGCGGCAGATCGCTTTCCTGTGGGGGAGGGGGTGTCTTTCAGGACGGATTCAACAAAGAGCTATACTTTGGACATGCTAAAAAAGATCAGGATAGATTGGAACCTGACAGGATGATTCGGATCTATAGTACACCCGCCTTCTGATGACCTTTGGCAAGTGCTCGGCGGCGATACGAGCAGGAGCAGCCGCACCAAAACCATCAGCACCACTCGTTTCCATTCCCCCAATGTCAGTGCCATGCACGGGAATTTGGATGCTATGTAGGGATTTGGGGGAAATGGGGAAACTGTGGGGATAAGCTAACGGTCGGGAACTACTTATGGCACTATATGTTGTATACGGCACACTATTTATACATGTTGTTTGTGTTAGGTATTACAACATCACACACGATTTCCGCACCAAACCGTGTGAGAAGACAACGTAGGTTAGACACGGTTGCCGTTACATAACCGTATGTGATGTACTACCCTATCCATATAATTGAGTTACACTGATACCATGTAAACATCGGCTATGTGGATATCCGTAAAAAAAGCCGCTCTGCATATAGAGATGGCGGCGGCGGCGTCATAGGAGGTCAATCCTCGGTCTGCGGTGGGAGATAGGAGGAGCTCAACCATCGAGGTCGGCGGTGGCGTGATTCGAGCACATCCATCGCGGTCGATGGCGGGATAGTGGAGGTCGAACTTCAGGCGGCAGCCGCACTAAGCTTTGCTCCTCGACCATGCTGTCTCGGCGTGCCGCCGCATCGCGCTTCTCAGTCTGCTAGGTGGAGGTCGCCGCACGGCTAATTAATTAAGGTATTCTTTTCATGACTGGCTTAATAAAGGTATTCAATTCCTAAGGGTAGTGTTGTACTAGTACTCTGCGTGTAAATTGACTGGCCATGAATTTTTGTCATTGCACGTCTGGATAACAACATGGAGCGCCCTTAGTAATTATGAAAATAAAACCTTGTGATTTATGCACCCATCTTTGGGCAGCAGTTAATCCGTGTATTAATGTTATTGTTTTGTTTTTAATCACCATTCGTGTGGTGCAGATGGAACGATCTCGATGGATGAAGAATCGGAAAACCGCAAATTTTATCAGTGGCGTGACAAAGTTCATGAATTTGGCTGAAAGTACAAAGAGGAGAATTGGTGATGCGGATTACATCCTGTGTCCATGTACTGATTGTGCCAATATAGAGTCACATGAAGTTGCAGATGTCTAGTTGCACTTAGTATGTAGGGGATTCATGGATGGATATACACGTTGGACCAGACACAGTGAAGAGGAGGTCATGGATGAAGATACCCAGGGCAGCGAGATGCCAAACCCCGATCAGTGTCACATGGATATTGAATCTAACATCGGGGCAGAGGCGTTAGGCTACCAGTGTAACACCGGAAAGCCGAAGCGCCCACTGGAAAACCAAGACGTCGACGCAGATGACAACGATCTTGATATGCTAGATTTTGCTGCTATGATTGTAGATTTCGAGGGCCCAAAAAAGGATATGATTGGGTACAAGGATCTGCCAACCATTGATGCGGACTCCAAGAAAGAATTGTATCCAGGTTGCAAAAAGAAATATTCCAAGTTGAGTGCTACCCTGGTGCTTCTCAGATTTAAAGCAGCAAATGGTCTATCAAACAAGGGCTCCACAGAGATGCTAGGTGTTTCCAAAGAAATTCTTCCGGAAGATAATGTGCTCCCCAGAAGCATGAATGAAGCGAAGAAAATTGTTTGCCCATTGGAACTTGAAGTACAGAAGGTACAGGCTTGTGTGAATGATTGTATATTGTATCGTGGTGAGTACAAAGATTTGCGCGCATGTCCCACATGCAAGCATGCACGATACAAGCGCAGGAGAGCAAAGGACAATTAGAAATTGGACGACAAGATCAAGATAGGAATCCCGTTCAAGGTTGTTTGGTACTTGCCTTTAGTTCCAAGGTTGAGGCGTTTGTTTGCAAACCCTAGAGAGGCAAAGAGGTTGCGGTGGCATGATGATGAACGAATTGCGGATAGGTTTATGAGGCACCCGAAAGATGGGGCTCAGTGGGAATTAATCGACAACAAGTTTGAAAAATTCGCAAAGGATCCTAGAAGTATAAGGCTCGGGGAGTCTACTGACAGGATGAATCCTTTTGGCGATATGAGCACCAATCACAGCACATGGGCGGTGCTTCTATGCATATATAACCTAGCTCCTTGGTTGTGTATGAAGAAAAAATACATTATGATGTCAATGATTATCCAAGGCCCGAAGCAACCTGGAAATGACATCGATATTTACTTTCAACTACTGGTAGAAGAACTGCTGATAGTGTGGATAGATGCGCCTATTATAAAATGTTATGATGCTTACAGAAAGGAGATTTTCGATCTACATGCGATGCTGGTGCACACCATTCAAGATATGACGGCATTAGGCAAGACATCCGGGCAGAAAACAAAGGGAGATGTAGGGTGTGTCACATGCATGGATAGGACATCTAGCAGAAGACTTCCCAACTCGCACAAAACCATGTATTTGCGCCATCGTAGGTTCTTACGAAAAACTCACCCATACCGAAAGATGAGAGCTGAATTTGATGGTACGGTAGAGGCAGGTGCGGGCCCAAGACCCTATGAAGGGGAGGTGGTCCACAACATGGCTAAAAAAATAATGTTGTGCTTGGCAAGAACCACCCTTTGACGGTGAAACAAACACCCAAGGGTCAATTGTTTAAGAAGAAATGGGTGTTCTGGAAATTACCTTACTGGGAGATTCTACGTGTACGTCACTGCATCGATGTCATGCACGTAGAGAAGAACGTATGTGAAAGCATCCTTGGTACTTATCTCAAGATTAAAGGTAAAAGAAAGGATGGTGACGGTTCATGGCTAGATATGCTTGCTGATCAATCAAAACGCAAGAGTCAGTTCTTCACCTATTTGTTGTCAGTAAAGGCACCCTCTTCCTACTACGCAAACATCAGAATATCATGTATGTGAGCTTGATGACCCACAAGTGTAGGGGTTCTATCGTAGTCCTTTCGATAAGTAAGAGTGTCAAACCCAACGAGGAGCAGAAGGAAATGATAAGCAGTTTTCTGCAAGGTATTCTCTGCAAGCACTAAAATTATCGGTAACAGATAGTTTGTGATAAGGTAATTTGTAACGAGTAACAAGTAATAAAAGTAAATAAGGTGCAAAAAGATGGCCCAATCCTTTTTGTAGCAAAGGACAAGCCTGGACAAACTCTTATATAAAGGAAAGCGCTCCCGAGGACACATGGGAATTATCGTGAAGCTAATTTTCATCACGCTCATATGATTCACGTTCGTTACTTTGAAAATTTGATATGTGGGTGGACCGGTGCTTGGGTACTGCCCTTCCTTGGACAAGCATCCCACTTATGACTAACCCCTCTTGCAAGCATCCGCAACTACAAAAGAAGTATTAAGGTAAACCTAACCATAGCATGAAACATATGGATCCAAATCAGCCCCTTACGAAGCAACGCATAAACAAGGGTTTGAGCTTCTGTCACTCTAGCAACCCATCATCTACTTATTACTTCCCAATGCCTTCCTCTAGGCCCAAACAATGGTGAAGTGTCATGTAGTCGACGTTCACATAACACTACTAGAGGAAAGACAACATACATCTCATCAAAATATCGAACGAATACCAAATTCACATGACTACTGATACGTTTCCAACGTATCTATAATTTTTGATTGTTCCATGATATTATATATTCTTTTTTGGATGTTTGATGGGCTTTATATAACACCTTTATATTATTATTGGGACTAACCTACTAACCTAAGGCCCAGTGCAAATTGTTGTTTTTTTGCCTATTTCATTGTTTCGCAGAAAAGGAATATCAAACGGAGTCCAAACGGAATGAAACCTTCGGGAGAGTTATTTTTGGAACAAACGTGATCCAGAGGACTTGGAGTGGACGTCAAGAAATCAATGAGGAGGCCACGAGGCAGGGAGGCGCGCCCCCACCCTCGTGGGCCCCTCATGGCTCCACCGACCTACTTCTTCCTCCTATATATACCTACGTACCCCGAAACCATCCAGGAGCACCACGAAACCCTATTTCCACCGCCGCAACCTTCTGTACCCGTGAGATCCCATCTTGGGGCCTTTTCCGGCGCTCCATCGGAGGGGGCATCGATCACGGAGGGCTTCTACATCAACACCATAGCCTCTCTGATGATGTGTGAGTAGTTTACCTTAGACCTTCGGGTCCATAGTTATTAGCTAGATGGCTTCTTCTCTCTCTGGATCTCAATACAAAGTTCTCCTCTATTCTCTTGGATATATATTCGATGTAACTCTTTTTGCGGTGTGTTTGTCGAGATCCGATGAATTGTGGGTTTACGATCAAGATTATCTATGAACAATATTTGAATCTCCTCTGAATTCTTTTATGTATGATTGGTTATCTTTGCAAGTCTCTTCGAATTATCAGTTTGGTTTGGCCTACTAGATTGATCTTTCTTGCAATGGGAGAAGTGCTTAGCTTTGGGTTCAATCATGCGGTGCTCGATCCCAGTGACAGTAGGGGAAACGACACGTATTGTATTGTTGCCATCGAGGATAAAAAGATGGGGTTTATATCATATTGCTTGAGTTTATCCCTCTACATAATGTCATCTTGCTTAATGTGTTACTCTGTTCTTTTGAACTTAATACTCTAGATGCACGTTGGATAGCGGTTGATGTGTGGAGTAATAGTAGTAGATGCAGGCAGGAGTCGGTCTACTTGTCGCGGACGTGATGCCTATATACATGATCATGCCTAGATATTCTCATAACTATGCTCAATTCTATCAATTGCTCGACAGTAATTTGTTCACCCACCGTAATACTTATTGTAGCAACCCGACCCGAATGGATCAAGTCTCTATGCTTAAGTGTCATCCCTAGATCGGTATGCTGACACACACAATACTCGAGGAGTTATAACAGAGGTAAATCACATGTATAAAGTAATGTAAATACTATTACCTCAATACAAATAGCGGAAGTAACAACAACGTTGTGGATTCCCATCAACACCAACGACAAAGTTGAGTGTAGAAATCATAACCCTAACCTATCACTTAGTCGTCGTAAGATTCCTGCAACATGAGACGTTGCAGCCACAAAGGGTCAGTACATTGAATGTACTGGCAAATTCACACCATAGGATAATGATGAATAAAGGCTATCACTACATGCATATATGGCTGGTGGAGGCTCTATGGCTACAATGTTTTTGTGAAAAGCCAAATTTTCCCTACTACAAAAGAAATACATTTTATTTAACTACAAAGTTTGTTGAAAAATATTGAGAAGGTTCCTCCAACTCAATCCCAAAATAATAATTATCAACCCAACGAATTAATTAAGTAAAGTGATGAGATCAATATGATAATTCAGGAACCAGATACTCAAGATGCCAACAAATTAATTAAGGCTCAGCATATTGCATTCAAGTTTAACCGGACTATATTGAACTTGAACAACTGTTGGCTGAGTCATGGTCCACCATATCGAAACTGACCAGTGCAACCACGCTTACCTTATGGGAAGGTCCTAACTGGGACTATTGTCGTGCCTCTCGCCGGTGCCTCCAACTAGGGAAGGTTATGGGCGTGCTTACCCTGATCAGGTAGGCGGACATAACCTTGTGTGCCCGTAGGTTGGATGATAAGCGCTTTTGTCCCTGTTTGGGACGGACCACGACGGTGGTCGTTGTGTCTTTGGTAGACATGGGGCCACCCAGGACTAGCCCAATGGGGAGTGAGTCGGAGTGGCCGGGAGAGCGTCATGGCAGTAGATCGGTTTTGTCGGAACGCCGTTGGTCCACCCGAATGGGAGTGCGAGGCCATGGGTTCCGTAGTATGGGTACAGTGTACTAACCTCTACAGAGTGTATATTAAATCTATCGATAGCTGTGCCCACGGATAAGGGCCCAGTTCGTGTCGGTCCCACTGTGAGTCAACAATATTAATAATAACTTGATTAATGACAACCCCGGTTCGACGATGAGATAAGTTGGTTGTGATCGCCGAAAAGATCACCGTTTGAGACTAAGTGTTGGTCATGGTTGTGATCGCCGGAATGATCACCGTGGTATCAAGGATACCGAGTTGTTGGATATTCGTGATATTGTGCGAGAATCATGGGTAAAGATCAAGCTCCTTGTGGTCATTTAATGACTGCTATGGTATTGTTTACACCAAGCTTGATTTGATCCTGAGATGATCGTGTGATGTCCGAGGTTGGTAAGTGATGCATGTGATGGTTACGAGGTAACCCGAGCAGAATAAATGGTGCATGTAGTGTCATCATGTTGCATGCTAGTATCATCAGATTTACATGTTCATGCCATGATCATATATTGTCCTAGCGGTATTATGTTCATATTGTTCATGCCATGTTATCCTGATGATCTCATGATAATCCCTGATTAACCTGTAATTGCCATGTTGTTGTTTGTCTTGAATGCTTCTGGTTAATTGTGAGCTTGCAAGTACATTCAATGTACTGACCTGGCGTGTCATACCAGCTTGCAGGTCGTGCCTAGATTGCATGCTTGTTTGCCGTGGATTGTTTGTTTGCGAGCTAGGATAAGCGTTCCAGCCAGAGTCCCTGCAGAGTGGAGTTCACCACCGTTGTCGTTGTTCCGCTGCCAGTAGTTTTTCCACCGCTTCGAGTTGTTCGGCTGCTTGCATAGAGCAACTGAGGATGGCGTAGTGTCGCCATGCCGATGTTATTCATTGTAATATCAGAGACCTTGTATTCATATCCGTGTAATAATAGAAAGCTGGTTTATTCTATGCTAAGCATTGCCGTATTCCAGAAGACTTCTCCTCGATCTCTGGGCTGGAATACGGGGAGTTCTGGTTTTGTCTGAGCCGGGGTGCCACATCCCTTCACACAAGAAACAAGTGATCTGCCTAGTTGGGCATTCTTCAGCTGGGTGACTTCCTTCACAATTAGGGCATTCATCCTTGTGTTCTATATGGGTGTGTCCTATTTCTCCACAAATCTTGCATGCACAAGGTTTCTTCATATCCTTTCCATAAGGCTTCAATTTCTGGGACACAAGACGAGACTTTAGTAAAGGCAACTTAAATTCTTTCCAAGTGGTTACCCCTTGCCATCCATTGATGGTTTGGTACATCCTCCACCAAGTAGCAACACCTCTTTCAAAGCACTGAAGAGCATGCTGGGTCATATTCTTTCCGGCTATAGTGTTATTCTCCATATGATCTTCCATGTTCTGAATTCCATCGGTCTGTCTCCAATTGACTCATCGGTCCAGGAAACATGAGTTCCTCTCCATTCAGCCTATATTGGGTCCATGGGTTTGGGGTAAGATAAGAGAGAGAGAGAGGGATACACACAATACAAACAATAGTTTTGAAAAGACAGATTTTATTTTGTGGCTGTCGAAAAAGCATCAAGCAAATGACAACTCACAATCGTCGCATCTAACATGGGTATATAACAGGGCTTTGGTCTTCTAAAGGTTAACAAATCTTCAAGATCGACAAACTCTTCAAGTCTTGTTCATGTCTCCAATGGATTCTTCCGACCGTGCTTGCCTTTCTCAAGTTCTTTTGCCAGATCATCTCATGTTGACACGAAGTCTCTCATGACGTCCTCCAATAATTCTGGAGTTGCCTTCCAAACTTCTGGGTTTCAACATCCTTGGCATGAACCACGGTCCTACCGTCCTTTAGTTCCTGATGAATCTCTGGTATCTCGAGGTTTTTCTCCTCCAGCTTGGCTACTTTTAGCTTCTGGGTCCTGAGTTCTTCACGAAATGCTTCCTTGTCAAAAATACAGCTTCCTGAAGATCTACACTAAACTTCTTGATGTAATACTCCAGATCCTGGCGATACACCAACTAAGGTTAAAACTTCATCTTACTGATAGGTGCTCCATCAACCTTCTACCATCCAATCCTTCCGATGAAATGCATGCTTAACTCAGCACAGTGGCAACAACATATGCGGGCGATAACTTCATGGATAGCTGTGTTTCTGCTCTTGTCATTTCCATGAGCTATCATTCCATAGTTGATATCTTCTTGACAGAAACTTTGAGTTCAAATGCTCCATGTTCCGGTCTTTTTCCGACACACCTTGATCTCAGGTATTTACAGCTTCAATAGTCTGACAAGTTCCATATGGGTAGCCTTCCTAGGTCATACCAATCTGGAAATTCTTCAGAGCCTTCAAATTCTCCTAGTCTTCGGTGTCTTCAACCGTTGCAGTTTCCATTATTATAATGCACGGTAAAATCCTCTTCATTCCGAAGTGGTCTTAGTTGTCTGATAACTTGTACTTCTTGGAGTGGTCTCATCAGTCGAATCTTCGTGTGGTCAAAAGGGGAAAAGGGTATAGTCTCACTAAAAGGGAATATTTGAATAAGCCCAGAAGAGAAGAGAGGTAAAAAATCTTTTGAAATTGAAGTTTGTAGAGAAAATATTTCCTATGGGCTTGCCAGTTCCTAGGGGTCACGTCCTACAGTCAACATGTGCTCTGATACCATTATGTAGCGACCCGACCCGAATGTATCAAGTCTCTGTGCTTAAGTGTCATCCCTGAATCGGTATGCTGACCCACACAGTACTCGAGGATTTATAACAGAGGTAAATCACATGTATAAAGTGTTGGAAATATGCCCTAGAGGCAATAATAAAATGGTTATTATTGTATTTCCTTGTTCATGATAATTGTCTATTGTTCATGCTATAATTGTATTAACTGGAAACCGTAATAAATGTGTGAATACATAGACCACAACATGTCCCTAGTAAGCCTCTAGTTGACTAGCTCGTTGATCAATAGATGGTTATGGTTTCCTGACCATGGACATTGGATGTCATTGATAACGGGATCACATCATTAGGAGAATGATGTGATGGACAAGACCCAATCCTAAGCATAGCACAAGATCGTGTAGTTCATTTGCTAAGAGCTTTTCTAATGTCAAGTATCGTTTCCTTAGACCATGAGATTGTGCAACTCCCGAATACCATAGGAATGCTTTGGGTGTACCAAACGTCACAACGTAACTGGGTGGCTATAAAGGTGCACTACAGGTATCTCCGAAAGTGTCTGTTGGGTTGGCACGAATCGAGACTGGGATTTGTCACTCCGTATGACGGAGAGGTATCTCTGGGCCCACTCGGTAATGCATCATCATAATGAGCTCAATGTGACTAAGGAGTTAGCCACGGGATCATGCGTTACGGAATGAGTAAAGAGACTTGTCGGTAACAAGATTGAACGAGGTATTGGGATACCGACGATCGAATCTCGGGCAAGCAACATGCCGATAGACAAAGGGAATTGTATACGGGATTGATTGAATCCCCGACATCGTGGTTCATCCGATGAGATCATCGTGGAACATGTGGTAGCCAATATGGGTATCCAGATCCCTCTATTGGTTATTGGCCGGAGAGGTGTCTCGGTCATGTCTGCATGGTTCCCGAACCCGTAGGGTCTACACACTTAAGGTTCGATGACGCTAGAGTTGTTATGGGAAATAGTATGTGGTTACCGAAGGTTGTTCGGAGTCCCGAATGAGATCCCAGACATCACGAGGAGTTCCGGAATGGTCCGGCGATGAAGATCGATATATTGGACGAAGGGTATTGGAGTCCGGAAGTGTTCCGGGGGTACCAGGCTATGGCCAGCATGACCGAAAGGTGTTTCGGGATCCCCGGCAAGTGTTGGAGGGCCTCATGGGCCAAAGGGGAAGGTCAAAACCAGCCCACTAATGGGTGGTGCGCCCCCCACACCCTTTCCCATGTTACTTGGGGAGGTGGGGCGCCTCCACCTGGCTTGGGAGGCAAGCCTCCACCTGCTTGGCTTGGGGGCAAGTCTCCCTAGGATTTTCCCTAGGGAGATCCAATCTGCTTGGCCGCCGCCCCCTAGGGGAAACCCTAGGGCGCCTCCCCCTCTCCCCTTGCCCCTATATATAGTGGAGGGGTGGGAGGGCAGCCGCACCTCTTCCCTGGCGCAGCCCTCCCTCCTGATACACCTCCTCCTCCTCCTCCGTAGTGCTTAGCGAAGCTCTCCCGGAGAACCACGAGCTCCATTGCCACCACGCCGTCGTGCTGCTGGAGTTCTCCCTCAACTTCTCCTCTCCCCTTGCTGGATCAAGAAGGAGGAGACATCCCCGGGCTGTACGTGTGTTGAACATGGAGGCGCCGTCCGTTCGGCGCTAGATCGGATCTTCCGCGATTTGAATCGCTGCGAGTACGACTCCACCAACCGCGTTCTTGTAACGCTTCCGCTTAGCAATCTTCAAGGGTATGAAGATGCACTCCCTCTCTCTCGTTGCTAGCATCTCCTAGATTGATCTTGGTGACACGTAGGAAAATTTCGAATTATTGCTACGTTCCCCAACAGTGGCATCATGAGCCAGGTTTATGCGTAGATTCTATGCACGAGTAGAACACAAAGTAGTTGTGGGCGATGATTTGTTCAATTTGCTTGCCGTTACTAGTCTTATCTTGATTCGGCGGCATTGTGGGATGAAGCGGCCCGGAGCGACCTTACACGTACTCTTACGTGAGACAGGTTCCACCGACTGACATGCACTTGATGCATAAGGTGGCTAGCGGGTGTCTGTCTCTCCCACTTTAGTCGGATCGGATTCGATGAAGAGGGTCCTTATGAAGGGTAAATAGCAATTGGCATATCACCGTTGTGGCTTTTGCGTAGGTAAGAAACGTTCTTGCTAGAAACCCATAGCAGCCACGTAAAACATGCAACAACAATTAGAGGACGTCTAACTTGTTTTTGCAGGGTATGCTATGTGATGTGATATGGCCAAAAGGATGTGATGAATTATATATGTGATGTATGAGATTGATCATGTTCTTGTAATAGGAATCACGACTTGCATGTCGATGAGTATGACAACCGGCAGGAGCCATATGAGTTGTCTTAATTTATTGTATGACCTGCGTGTCAATGAAAACGCCATGTAATTACTTTACTTTATTGCTAACCGTTAGCCATAGTAGTAGAAGTAATAGTTGGCGAGACAACTTCATGAAGACAAGATGATGGAGATCATGATGATGGAGATCATGGTGTCGGTGACGAAGGTGATCATGCCGCGCCTCGAAGATGGAGATCAAAGGCGCAAGATGATATTGGCCATATCATGTCACTTTATGATTTGCTTGTGATGTTTGTCATGTTTACATCTTATTTGCTTAGAACGACGGTAGCATAAATAAGATGATCCCTCACTAAAATTTCAAGAGACGTGTTCCCCCTAACTGTGCACCGTTGCGAAGGTTTGTTGTTTCGAAGCACCACGTGATGATCGGGTGTGATAGATTCTAACGTTCGCATACAACGGGTGTAAGCCAGATTTACACATGCGAAACACTTAGGTTGACTTGACGAGCCTAGCATGTACAAACATGGCCTCGGAACACAAGAGACCGAAAGGTCGAACATGAGTCGTATAGTAGATACGATCAACATGGAGATGTTCACCGATGATGACTAGTCCGTCTCACGTGATGATCGGACACGGCCTAGTTGACTCGGATCATGTATCACTTAGATGACTAGAGGCATGTCTATCTGAGTGGGAGTTCATTAAATAATTTGATTAGATGAACTTAATTATCATGAACATAGTCAAAAGGTCTTTGCAAATTATGTCGTAGTTTACGCTTTAGTTCTACTAAGATATGTTCCTAGAGAAAATTTAGGTGAAAGTTGATAGTAGCAATTATGCGGACTGGGTCCGTAAACAGAGGATTGTCCTCATTGCTGCACAGAACATCTAACATACACATTTTCATGACTACATGATAGTTCAGTGCGTAATGTTGAACGGTTTAGAATTGAGGCACCGAAGACATTTTGAAACGTCGCGGAACATATGAGATGTTACAAGAGCTGAAATTGGGATTTTAGGCTCGTGCCCACGTCAAGAGGTATGAGACCTCTGACAAGTTTCTTAAGCCTGCAAACTAAGGGAGAAAAGCTCAACCGTTGAGCATATGCTCAGATTGTCTGAGTACTACAATCGCTTGAATCGAGTGGGAGTTAATCTTCCAGATGAGATAGTGATGGTTCTCCAAAGTCACTGCCACCAAGCTACTAGAGCTTCGTGATGAACTATAACAAATCAGGGATAGATATGATGGTCCTTGAGCTATTCGCGATGTTTGACACCACGAAAGTAGAAATCAAGTAGGAGCATCAATTGTTGATGGTTAGTAAAACCACTAGTTTCAAGAAGGGCAAGGGAAAGAAGGGATACTTCATGAAATGGCAAATCAGTTGCTGCTCTAGTGAAGAAACCCAAGGTTGAACCCAAACCCGAGACTAAGTGCTTCTGTAATGAGGGGAACGGTCACTGAAGCAAAACTACCCTAGATACTTGGTAGATGAGAAGGTAGGCAAGGTCGACAGAAGTATATTGGATATACATTATATTAATGTGTACTTTACTAGTACTCCTAGTAGCACCAGGGTATTAGATACCGGTTCGGTTGCTAAGTGTTGGTAACTCGAAATAAAAGGCTACGGAATAAACGGAGACTAGCTAAAGGTGAGATGACGATATGTGTTGGAAGTGTTTCCAAGGTTGATGTGATCAAGCATCGCATGCTCCCTCTACCATCGAGATTGGTGTTAAACCTAAATAATTGTTATTTGGTGTTTGCGTTGAGCATAGACATGATTGGATTATGTTTATCGCAATACGGTTATTCATTTAAGGAGAATAATGGTTACTCTGTCTATTTGAATAATACCTTTAATGGTCTTGCACCTAAAATGAATGGTTTATTGAATCTCGATCGTAGTGATCCACATGTTCATGCCAAAAGATATAAGATAGTAATGATAGTACCACATACTTGTGGCACTGCCACTTGAGTCATATTGGTATAAAACGCATGAAGAAGCTCCATGTTGATGGATCTTTGGACTCACTCGTTTTTGAAAAGATTGAGACATGCGAACCATGTCTATTAGTATATATGCATGAAGAAAGTCCATACAGATGGATCGTTTGGACTCACTTGATTTTGAATCACTTGAGACATGCAAATCATACCACATGGGCAAGATGACTGAAAGGCCTCGTTTTCAGTAAGATGGAACAAGAAAGCAACTTGTTGGAAGTAATACATTTTGATGTGTGCAGTCCAATGAGTGCTGAGGCATGTAGTGGATATCGTTATGTTCTTGCTTCACAGATGATTTGAGTAGATGATGAGTATATTTACTTGATGAAACACAAGTCTGAATTATTGAAAGGTTCAAGTAATTTCAGAGTGAAGTTGAAGATCGTCGTGACAAGAGGATAAAATGTCTGTGATATGATCATAGAGATGGATATCTGAGTTACGAGTTTGGCACACAATTAAGAAATTGTGGAAATTGTTTCATGACTAATACTGCCTGGAACACCATAGTGTGATGGTGTGTCCGAACATCATAACTGCACCCTATTGGATATGGTGCATACCATGATGTCTCTTATCGAATTACACTATCGTTTATGGGTTAGGCATTAGAGACAACCGCATTCACTTTAAATAGGGCGCCACGCAATTCCGTTGAGACGACACCGTATGAACTATGGTTTAGAGAAACCTAAGCTGTCGTTTCTTAAAAGTTTGGGGCTGCGACGCTTATGTGGAAAAGTTTCAGGCTGATAAGCTTGAACCCAAAGCGGATAAATGCATCTTCACAGAATACCCAAAACAGTTGGGTATACCTCCTATTTCAGATCCGGAAGCAAAGTGATTGTTTCTAGAAACAGGTCCTTTCTCGAGGAAAAGTTTCTCTCGACAGAATTGAGTGGGAGGATGGTGGAGACTTGATGAAGTTATTGAACCATGACTTCAACTAGTGTGTAGCAGGGCAGAGGAAGTTGTTTCTGTGGCACCTACACCAATTGAAGTGGAAGCTTATGATAGTGATCATGAAACTTCGGATCAAGTCACTACCAAACCTCGTAGGACGACAAGGATGCATGGTACTTCAGAGTGGTACGTAATCCTATCTTGGAAGTCATGTTGCTAGACAACAATGAACATACGAGCTATGGAGAAGCGATGATGGGCCCGGATTCCGACGAATGGCTCGAGGCCATAAAATCCGAGAGAGGATCCATGTATAAAAACAAAGTGTAGACTTTGGAAGAACTACTTGATGGTCGTAAGGCTGTTGGGTGCAGATGGATTTTAAATGGAAGACAGACAATGATGGTAAGTGTCACCATTAAGAAAGCTCGACTTGTCGTTAAGATGTTTTCCGGCAAGTTCAAGGAGTTGACTGCGATGAGACTTTCTCACTCGTAGCGATGCTAAGAGTCTGTTGGAATTATATTAGCAGTTACTGCATTATTTATGAAATCTTGCAGATAGGATGTCAAAAACATTGTTTCCTCGACGATTTTCTTGAGGAAAGGTTGTATGTGATACAACCAGAAGGTTTTGTCAATCCTGAAAGATGCTAACAAGTATGCAAAGCTCCAGCAATCCTTCTAAGGATTGGAGTAAGCATCTCGGAGTTGGAATGTACGCTTTGATGAGATGATCAAAGATTTTGGGTTTATACAAAGTTTATGAGAAACTTGTATTTCCAAAGAAGTGAGTGGGAGCACTATAGAATTTCTGATGAGTATATGTTGTTGACATATTGTTGATCAGAAATGATGTAGAATTTCTAGAAAACATACAGGGTTATTTGAAAAGTGCTTTTCAATGCAAAACCTGGATTAAGCTACTTGAACATTGAGCATCAAGATCTATAAGGATAGATCGAAAACGCTTAATAGTACTTTCAAATGAATGCATACCGTGACAGGATTTTGAACGAGTTCAAAATAGATCAGCAAAGAAGGAGTTCTTGGCTATGTTACAAGGTGTGAGTATTGAGTAAGACTCAAGACCTGACCACGGCAGAAGAGAGAGAAAGGACGAAGGTCGTCCCCTATGCTTTAGACGTAGGCTCTACAGTATGCTATGTTGTGTACCGCACCTGAAGTGTGCCTTGCCATGAGTCAGTCAAGCGGTACAAGAGTGATCCAGGAATGGATCACATGATAGCGGTTGAACTTATCCTTAGTAACTAGTGGACTAAGGAATTTTTTCGATTATGGAGGTGGTGAAAGAGTTCGTCGTAAAGGGTTGCGTCGATGCAAACTTTGACACTATCCGGATGACTCTGAGTAGTAAACCGGATTCGTATAGTAGAGCAGTTATTTGGAATAGCTCCAAGTAGCGTGTGGTAGCTGCATCTACAAGATGACATAGAGATTTGTAAAGCACACATGAATCTGAAAGGTTCAGACCCGTTGACTAGTAACCTCTCTCACAAGCGAGATATGAAAAAAAACCCATGGGTATTGGATTCATTACAATCACATAGTGATGTGAACTAGATTATTAACTCTAGTGCAAGTGGGAGACTGTTGGAAATATGCCCTAGAGGCAATAATAAAATGGTTATTATTGTATTTCCTTGTTCATGATAATTGTCTATTGTTCATGCTATAATTGTATTAACTGGAAACCGTAATACATGTGTGAATACATAGACCACAACATGTCCTTAGTAAGCCTCTAGTTGACTAGCTCGTTGATCAACAGATGGTTATGGTTTCCTGACCATGGACATTGGATGTCATTAATAACGGGATCACATCATTAGGAGAATGATGTGATAGACAAGACCCAATCCTAAGCATAGCACAAGATCGTGTAGTTCGTTTGCTAAGAGCTTTTCTAATGTCAAGTATCGTTTCCTTAGACCATGAGATTGTGCAACTCCCGGATACCGTAGGAATGCTTTGGGTGTACCAAACGTCACAACGTAACTGGGTGGCTATAAAGGTGCACTATAGGTATCTCCGAAAGTGTTTGTTGGGTTGGCACGAATCGAGACTGGGATTTGTCACTCCGTCTGACGGAGAGGTATCTCTGGGCCCACTATGTAATGCATCATCATAATGAGCTCAATGTGACTAAGGAGTTAGCCACGGGATCATGCGTTACGGAACGAGTAAAGAGACTTGTCGGTAACAAGATTGAACGAGGTATTGGGATACCGACGATCGAATCTCGGGCAAGCAACATGCCGATAGACAAAGGGAATTGTATACGGGATTGATTGAATCCCCGACATCGTGGTTCATCCGATGAGATCATCGTGGAACATGTGGTAGCCAATATGGGTATCCAGATCCCTCTATTGGTTATTGGCCGGAGAGGTGTCTCGGTCATGTCTGCATGGTTCCCGAACCCGTAGGGTCTACACACTTAAGGTTCGATGACGCTAGAGTTGTTATGGGAAATAGTATGTGGTTACCGAAGGTTGTTCGGAGTCCCGGATGAGATCCCGGACATCACGAGGAGTTCCGGAATGGTCCGGCGGTGAAGATCGATATATTGGACGAAGGGTATTGGAGTCCGGAAGTGTTCCGGGGGTACCAGGCTATGGCCAGCTTGACCGAAAGGTATTTCGGGAGCCCCAGCAAGTGTTGGAGGGCCTCATGGGCCAAAGGGGAAGGGGAAAACCAGCCCACTAATGGGTGGTGCGCCCCCCACACCCTTTCCCACGTTACTTGGGGAGGTGGGGCGCCTCCACCTGGCTTGGGAGGCAAGCCTCCACCTGCTTGGCTTGGGGGGCAAGTCTCCCTAGGATTTTCCCTAGGGAGATCCAATCTGCTTGGCCGCCGCCCCCTAGGGCGCCTCCCCATCTCCCCTTGCCCCTATATATAGCGGAGGGGTGGGAGGGCAGCCGCACCTCTTCCCTGGCGCAGCCCTCCCTCCTCATACACCTCCTCCTCCTCCTCCGTAGTGCTTAGCGAAGCTCTGCCGGAGAACCACGAGCTCCATTGCCACCACGTCGTCGTGCTGCTGGAGTTCTCCCTCAACTTCTCCTCTCCCCTTGCTGGATCAAGAAGGAGGAGACGTCCCCGGGCTGTATGTGTGTTGAACGCGGAGGCGCCGTCCGTTCGGCGCTAGATCGGATCTTCCGCGATTTGAATCGCTTCGAGTACGACTCCATCAACCGCGTTCTTGTAACGCTTCCGCTTAGCGATCTTCAAGGGTATGAAGATGCACTCCCTCTCTCTCGTTGCTAGCATCTCCTAGATTGATCTTGGTGACACGTAGGAAAATTTTGAATTATTGCTACGTTCCCCAACATAAAGTAACGTAAATAATATTACCTCAATCCAAATAGCGGAAGTAACAACGAGGTTGTGGATTGCCATCAACACCAACGACAAAGTTGAGTGTAGAAATCGTAACCCTAATGTATCACTTACTCATCGTAAGATTCCTGCAACATGAGACGTTGCAGCCACAAAGGTCAGTACATTGAATGTACTGGCAAATTCACACCATAGGATAATGATGAATAAAGGCTATCACTACATGCATATATGGCTGGTGGAGGCTCTATGGCTACAATGTTTTTGCGAAAAGCCAATTTTTTCCCTACTGCAAAAGGAATACATTTTATTTAACTACAAAGTTTGTTGAAAAAATATTGAGAAGGTTCCTCCAACTCAATCCCAAAATAATAATTATCAACCCAACAAATTAATTAAGTAAAGTGATGAGATCAATATGATAATTCAAGAACCAGATACTCAAGATGTCAATAACCGGGGACACGGCTAATCATGATTAGTTTGTACACACTGCAGAGGTTTGCGCACTTTTCCCCACAAGACTCGATCTCCTCCGTTGGATTTCTCACACTACATGGTGTTTGAGAAACGGATGACCGAGACACAGTCTTTCAGGAGCATTTACTCTCTACTCCGGGCAGACGGGTACACCTACAATCCCCCTACATCTGCTAGTCCACCTCTTCAAGAGCTCACGCAACTTACTCAACTATGCCAGAGCCTATAATGGCTTGTGGCTGCACACGGAAGTTTCTAGCATGCATAATCTTATGATCCCTTTGAGCCTGGGTGGCATTCCATAGGGTGATCACACGGGTCCTCCGGGATCCCCTTGGGCAAGCACTGGGTTCTCTAGGTGCCCGGGCAAACCACTGGGTACTCCAGGGTGGCCCAACCAATCCACCCAGATGTGTATTAAAGTAGCCACCTTAAGTTAACCATTAATTATCAACTCTCACGTCTGTCATGAATACACTCAACCAATCCACGTCTACGAGCATACCAGAGCAGTATGAGCATAACGCACTACTAGGAAAAGGCTAATTAGTGGCGCACCTGTTTTGGCCATTAATGGCACACTACAGGTGCACCACTATCATCACGCCACTAGTAGCTAGTACTAATGGCGCACCCTTGGTGCGCCATTAGTATACCAGACAATAGTGGTGCACCTGGGAGTGCTCCATTACTATGTCAAACGGTGCGCCATTACTATGCCTCCAAGGGGGGCATATTTACCTTGTGCTCTAGGTTACTAATGGCGCACTTCTAGATAATGCGCCACTAGTGTGTTTATTGCAGTGCGCCACTAAAGTGCAATGTGGTGCGCCACTAGTATGAATATTAGGATTTTTTTCTTTTCTGATATTTGCATAGGTTACAAAATATATTACTGCACAGAATATAGACATCACAACATATAAACAGCAGATTTATCGAATACAATAGAAGATTAATCTCCGAATACAATTCATCATATTAGTCTCCGAATTCAAAAGACCGAACAAAGTTAGAACATTACAAGTCTCGAGCCGCGAGTAGCGAGTTTGTCATCACATTACAAGTCGATATCGATCATCTAAACTACCATCACATAGAAGAGAGCTGCGGTCATCACGATGAGCATCACCGCGATGAAACTAGTCTTCATCCGGTTCCTCCTCCGCTCCCCCCTCTCTCCCGCTAGATAGCGCGTATCTAGCTTCCGCCTCCGCCCTAGTGGTGTACCCTTTGTAACTGTTACCGCTGAAACGGTGAACCTGTCTCCGACACTCCTCCCAGTCGTCGTAGACTCCGGGAACCTTACCCTTGTACACGACATACGACGCATCTCTATGCACTAGACAAACAAAACGTTAGTAGCAATTCATAGACAATACATAAGAAATATATAAGTATGCAACAAAAGGATCGGAAGAGAAAAGCAACACATTAATAGCACGATTCATGGTCCTACTAATAAATAGCATCGATTACATATAAGTTGAACGACTGTCCAAACCAAAGAGACATACAAGTTCATTAAAGTTTAATTACAACATGAGCTAATCGATATTTCAGAACTACATAGCATCACTACTTTCGACTCGACTCAGGGACCGGAGCGTGGATGAAGCCGCCGTCTGTCGTGATGGTCATGAAATCGCGGGCGTTGTCAGCCTGCATTTGTAGCGTTGTTTCTATCTCACTGTTGGACGGTTGATATCTGAGGTAGAACTGCCCCGAGGTACGAAGGACATCTTGATGGATGATTTCCGCAAACTCCGACTGGATGCGAAAGAATTCTTGTCTGATGTCCGCGTCCTGGATTGCCGACAAGCGTGCGGCCCAATCTTTGAGATTATTTGGTAGCAGAAGGTGATTATGGTCCCGTACGATCGCCCGCATGTGATGGAGGGTGTAGTAGGTATCCTTCTGACCGCCAGGCGGCTGCTTGACGCAGGGGAACGTCGTATTGTGGGTGAACACGTGCTTGCCGTACCTACGAATTGGCATGCAGAAGGTGCCTCTAGATCTGGCGTAGCCGGGGAGAACATCATCAAGAACTTTCTTGATATTTGTGTAGTCTTTCTTCGACTGACGGTCCGAGTCAAAATACGTGGCCATGGAATATGTCGGGCTTAAGAGGATGAGTGTGCAATGTGTGGCACTGCACAAAACACGGAATGTTAGAAAAAAAGAACGATCGAAATCTAAGAAATCATATGTTACGGGGCGGTGAGCGGATGACTTACTCGGGAAAGTAAGGCACGAGGAAGTTATCCTTATCTGGGTTTGCCAGAATGATGCCTTCGAGGTATGAACTCGCGACTTGCCGGTCCCCAACGCTGCCCAAGATCTTGGCACGCATGTAGAAGGGGTCGACTATCACGATGTCCGGGGTCTTGTCTCTAATGATCCACATCTCCATACTCAGCAAAAATAGCCGAACGAAGGTGTAGTGCAGAGGATGAAGGTTAAACATAGCGAAGATGTCATCAAACCGCAGGACGATCATACCCCCGATAGAGCTATCCACAAAGCCCTTGCCCTCTGGCACCTTGGCCACGAAAACTGGGTATGCGACATCATTCTCGGAGAGACGCCGCTTCTCCAAAGAAAGAACACTGTCATGCAGACTCCGCATAGCACCGGTTGCAGCATTGAGCAGATTAGTCAGTAGCATCGGCCTACCCGCCACATGCACCCTCCTCGAGATATCCTTAGGTGAAGGTGGCCCGTCCTGAGCACGGATCGTACTCGGTGCCGGCTGGCTCGCACCCTTGTTATTCTTTCTTTTCTGTCCCTTCTTCTTCTGCTGTAATGGGATCGAGTTCTGCTCAGAGACCCCCTTCTTGAGTGTGTTGGGGCTGATAATATTTCGCACCTCGGCTATCTGAGGCTCAGTGAAGGCGGCAGCTGGAGGCATCTCCTGAGAACTGAATGCCAGACGACGCCTGTTGCAATTGGGTTTCTCCGCGGTACCAGCTAGATCGCGATCGTCTTTTGCAGGGTTGGGTTCTTGAGAAGGAGGCCCCAAGAATTCGTCACCGTACCCATGTTCGTTAAAGTTCTTATCGACGTTGGTAAATGTACCATCGTCGTCGTCGTCCGGATCCTGTGCCATATGCATGTCCGGATCCTGTGCCATATGCATGTCTGGCACGTCTGGTAGCGTTGCGGCGGTCTTGCCATGGCTTGGCGCCGGCACGACTGCGGTGTTGTCTGTGGGGTGGTGTCCCCCGCTCCCAAACGAATCTGGCTCTTCGGCCAAAGCAGGGGCCAGCTTAAGCAGGCGTTGAGGGTCATCACATCATCTTCGTCGGCCCTAGGGGGTCGAAACGGAGGTAACAAGTCGTCGCAGCCCCGCAGCACTCGAACCAGTTGAACCCTATACACGTTGGGTGGCATCAAATTACCGTGGAACAGGCGGTTGCCCGGTTGAACGATTCTGGCCTTGGCAACATCGATCAACTCGCCGTCCATGAAGTGCAGGAGAGTGCATGGAACGTCGGCGGCGCCCTGCGGAAACATGTAGGGCGTCAGGGATGCCCAGTCAAAGGCAAGGAGATGAAGTCATCGGCCGAGAGGGTTAATTAGTTACCGTGATGGCGTCGAGCTCGGCTAATGTCGAGGCACCGCCAACGGCGGGCGTGCAAGTGACGGAGGGGCCGCTTGCTGCCGAGGTTCCAGCCGGCGTATTCTTCCCAACCCCGGGTGCATTAAGATGCAATGCCGGCGCCACCGCGGGAGACACCAATGCCGCCTCCGCCAGAGCCACCAATGGCGCCGCCGGCGCGTTGCGCGAGTTGCTGCCCGTGAAGCTGGGAATCGGGGGCGGCCCCTGTTGGCCGCCCGCCATCCACGCCTGCAGCCCCTCAATCAAGGTAGGCACAATGGCGGTGATCGTCGCTCCTAGTTGGTCTCGCACTTGCTCTTTGACTATCTCCGGAATCCGCGCCACTTGTGCCTTGAGTTCTTGAACCTCGCGCTCCTGGCTTTCCGAGCTGGTATTTCTCTCCTTTCGCCCAGCGGTATAGTATTCCGACCATTTCGTGGACAAGCCTTTGCCAGCCACACGACCAGCTGACGACGGCTTACTGAGCTTATCCTTGTTTTTCATTACTTTCAACGCCCTATTTAAAGTGGTGTCCCAAGGGGAGCTCTTAGACGACCCCGCGCTACTGCTTTCAGTTTCCTACGGAAGGAACATGAACCATTTAGAAATTTAGCTTCATTAATTAGAATGCAACTATATGGAGCTAATTACGCGGGGGTGTATTCCTTACCAGAAAAAACTCAAGCGCCTTGGTCTTCGGATCCGTGGTAAGCTCCTTTGTTACCGGGTCAATCTTGTACCGGGCCCTGACATAGTTCCTTGTCTGCTTGTCACCGTATTTATCGAAGAGGGGCGGTAGGCCTTGCTCGGCACGCTCCGCGTCCTCCTTGTCCCATATAGGTTCCGCCACTCTGTAACCGCCGGGACCGAGTTTGTGGACCCCTAAGTTCAAGTCCCGCATATCTTTCCCCCACTGACTTGATTCCGCGGTTGCGTTGCTCTGGCACTTGATCTTGAACTCCGGGTAGTCAGCTTTGCTGATCGAAGGATTTTTCTCCTTGATCTTCTCATAACTATCACCTTTTTCAATCCTACTCTTCACCGCGTCTCTCCAAGTAGCCAGGGCCGTGCTCATCTTCGTGAGGGCGGCACTGTTCACTTTATTCCCTGAGAGGCGTGTGTTTGCGAAGTCACCGGGGAACTTGTATCGTTCGTGCAGCTTCGTCAAGAGGAGGTTGCGCAAATTCCCTCGGTCATGATGCCTTAGGTTCTCAGTGTAGATCGAGACGGTGCTCCGGAGAATGCACCCGAGCTGTCCCGCGTACCCCTTGAGTAATTCTTTGGGCGCCATTGGATGCCCCTTGGAGGACACTTCAGTAAATTCCTCCGTGACGGTGCCGAGCACGTTCAGGCACCGGTCCTTCCATTGCCTCTTTGGTTGGCTGCCATCTGTGCGTGCGCTGCCATCATCAGTGGTGGCATCCTCGGCGGCACCAATAGTGGTGTCATCCCCGACGCCACTAGGTGTTGTGTAGTCAGGATTGGTGTCTTCCGCGGCATCCTCATAGCAGTGAGGTTCTTCCTCCATCTCCTGAGACAACTCCCAGAATGCCTTGCCCGAACCGCCGGCCTCATCGTTGTGGGCCATGTTTCGCTCTAAATAGGAAAAAAGTTTGGTCAAAAAGTTGGTTATTGTCAAGGAACAAGATCTCTAAGTTGACGAAATAACCTAATTCTTGAGGAATGTCGCCAAAAAGTTGGTTATAGTCAAGGAACAATTGAGAGATGTTTGTGATATTGCCTAGGTGTTTTGGGATGGAACCTATTAGTGTGTTGTTGCTAAGGTCCAAGTCCCTTCCTAACCCCATTCTTCTTGTCTCCTCTCACTGTCTCTCTCACACACATGGCAAGCAAGGTACAAAACTGAATTTTGGAAATCTACAGAATGAACAAGCTAAGGGCTGCAAATGCCCGCAAGGCTTCAAGGGTGACGGCATAATGGCTCAGTGTTATTTAAGGGTTGGTTTGTGAGGAATTATCATGGTCTCATCATTTAGGGTGTGTCGACACCGAGGCATCCTAAAAGCTAAGTTTTCAACTAGAAAGTGCACAAAGTGCAACAAACAGATTATTTCAACCCCCCAAACAATAATGATAACATTCTTTTCCTGAACTAACGACTCATGGTTTCGTCTGTCCACACATGAATTCAGCATATGTGTTTAATGCAGCAAGAATAAAGGGGCAGTTGATCCTACTTAACTAAGTACTAAGATACCCGTGCCCATGCATTAGTCGCAAGTACCCCATATGTCGTATTTTTAGCAAAGTCATGCTAAAATTCACGGAAAATTTCAGCATGATCTTTGCTGAAAATAGGACATATGGAGTACCCGAATTTGCCGGAACGGAAGTTAATCGACGTTTCGGCAAACTAAAGGGCCTGTCGGTGTACCTGCAAAATCATCATGACATGATGGTCGGAGATAAAACCCAGCAAACTAGCAAAGTTACTGACGTGTTTACATAAATTGTTTTCTGTAAAAGATGATCATCATCTTTACAAGTCTTTCTCAATGTCTACAACTATCAGACCATCACAAGTATCAACAGAACATGTCTACAACTATCAGACCATCACAAGTACCATCATTCAGGCCATCACAAGCATAACAGAGCAATGGTGTTTTCTTCAGTTACCTTTGATCTGGCTGCTCGGAATCCACTGACCTTCAGATCCGCTGACCAATCCACTAACCTGCTATAAACTATACATCATTGTAAAAACACAGTTCATTTCATTTTATTTATAAATAAATGCAATTTGTAACAAATTGATGTACATCAATATATCTTCTAGCCATGAAACCCTACCCTGATTCTCCTTTCTTCCTCTTGCCGAAGAGAAGTTGGCTGCAGAGGATGGTCCAACTCAGATCAGCCTGCAGAAGTTCATTGTATAATTCTGTTTAGTTCCAAGCATATACGAATACTCTTCAGAGTGGGCACAAAGATGGAAGCAAACTAATAGCACACCTCGATTCTCACTATTTTTCTGCCCAACATAAGTCTAAATAACATAGATACTGTAAACATTTACTATTAGAATGTGAGGGTTGCCTACTTCTCTCTGTGGTGCGTGCTCATCTCTGGTGGCCAAACAGGGGAGCCTCGACATGGGCTCATCGGGAACATAGCACATGACCCTTCTTTTACAGTCCAATTAGATATCAAAACGTGCAAGCACTCAAATTTCCATTCAATAAGACCACTTTAAAATAGTTTCAACTCTTGACATTAAAATTTCAACCCGAAAGAAGCAAAATAGAACAGGCACTCACTCTTAGTGTGAAACCAAAGGTTGTGCCTAGTTATGGCTATTGGCTAAGAACATGGCGACTTGCTCCTCAATGGATAATCAAATGTGTAGTGTCAACAGTTCTCTCAAATTTCATCGTTTAAATAGTCAGTGCTCTTACTACCCCACTCCACAACCGTGGCCTAGGAACTCGTACCCTCATTTTCTTATTCTAGACCGGATCGACAGGCATGCAAAGCATCCAATGTAGTAGCCCAAAAAATAGCATAATTAATTACTATTTTCCTTCCTACAATCATCCTATGGTCATCTACAACTAGTGGCACTAGACAAAATTGCACCGACAACTAGTGGCACTAGACAATGCCAAAATCCGCAGTGTTCTCAGTCACTGCAGATTTGGTGTTTTGAGGGATTCTGCAATCTGCAATGTGTTTTCAGTTAGAATCAGTCAATCATCAAGGAGAGGAGAGGAGGTGCCTGGATTTATACTGCTTGGCCCTAATTAATTGACAAAATATACGCCATACAAGCAGGCAGGGACACCAAAAGCATCTGCTTGCATGGACTGATGAGATATTGTTAAGTAGCAAAAGACATTATTTTCTCATCTTTGGTATGGATATCTAGCTGTCTATACAAATCAAAGGCAGCAGCATAGTAGTTAACAATAGAGGCTCTGCTGTCAGCGAATCCATGCTATAAAACAGGAGTATGAAAACCAACAACCTAGCTAGAACCTATTGTAGCAGCACCAGCGTTAACTGAAGTATCGCAGTGTTGCAGGAAGGGATGGTGGCCAAACTTGTATCATGAGCAAGGACTGATGACGAAACCCTAAAATCTTGCTGTACGAAACCCTAGAAATCGTCATGGCGCGATGGCCAGCAGTAGATCTACCACGGCTCGATGGCCACGGGCAAACAGAGCAAGGAAAAGAAGCGGGGCAGAGGAAGCAAGGCGGACCTGCGCCGGAGTAGAAGAAGCCACCGGAGGCCAACGAAGTCGCTGCTGGTGTTGGGCGCGCGCACACCAAAATGGCTGTCTATTGTGCAGCTGCTCTGCTTTGCGTGAGGAAACCTACCGCGTCCGTCAGGGAGGGGAAGAGGAGCGAATGGGATTGAAACAAGGCAGAGAGGAGAAGAGGGTCGAGAGAGGGGACCTTGGCGGCGATCTCGCGGTCGACGGAGTAGCGGCGGCGTTGTTGGGCGGGGGCGGCTGCTCCGGGGACGGGGAGGGAGGCGCTGTGGTACCGGAGGCGGGGCCGCGGAGGCTGGGTGCGTGTGGCTGCCCGGCTCGAGGAGGCAGGGCAGCGGCGGTGGAGTGGGTGCGCACGGACGACGGCGGTGGAGCGGGCTCTGGCGGACGGCGGCAGTGGAGCGGGCGTGGGCGGACGGCGTCGGGTTAGGTGTGGGGTGAGGTGGATTTGGCAAGGGAGCGAGAGAGGCCAGAGGGAGAGGGGAACAAGTGGAGTGGGGGAGGGTTAGCAATGGCGCACCTCTTAGGGGTGCGCCATAAACATACGTATACCAATGGCGCACCACCCAGGGGTGTGCCATTACTAACTCTTTTTTGGATTTTTAGTTGCGTCTAATAATTTATTAGAAAATGACGATCAAATTTGAAAACATTTATGAATGTGAAAAATATCATCAAATTTGTTATTTGGAAATATTTATGAATATGAAAAAATATCATCAAATTTGTTATTTGAAAATATTTTTTTGATTTTTAGTTGCATCTAATAATGTTTTAGAAAACATTTATGAATATGAAAAAATATCATCAAATTTGAAAAATATGCATGAATTCAAAAAGTGCCCATGAAATTTAAAAATATTCATGAGTTCAAAAAATATTAACAAATTCAATACTTTTTGTGAGTTAGAAATTCAATACCAGAATAAACACATAAATAAATATTCATGAGGACTAGAACAGACGAAATATCATTTCAATACAATCAAGAAATGAAGACTACAATTTAAATACAATCGATCTTAGCTAGCTATCTTTTCACAATCTTCTTGCCCTTCTTTTTCGCAAATGGAGTTCTTGTGTTGAACGAACGTCCTTTAGGTAGGGTGGTCCTGCTTCTTCTTGTGGTGTATGGCACTTCATCGTCGTCGTCATGTTCCATCTTCGGGTCGCCGTTGTCGAAGTCTTGCTCATTGGCGACTCCATCCATTCCGATGATCTTCCTTTTGCCTCTCCTCACGAAAACAAGACTGGGCTTTGACGGGTCGGTAATGGAGAAGCATTGGTCCACTTGGGAAGCCAGTACCCATGGCTCATTTTTCGCAGTGACGTTTGCGCCCGCGGTCTTGGATTTGGCTTCGGGTATAACCATAGTGGTGAAATACTGGTCTTCTTTTAGGACGCTCTTGTCCCATCTGACACGGAACATCGGGACCTTCTCTCCAGCGTAGCTCAGCTCCCAGATCTCCTCGATCCTTCCGTAGTATCTGTCCTTGTCGTTACCGGTGTAGGATTCCATCGTTACCCCGGAGTTCTGATAACCATCGCTCTTCATGTCCTTGTCCCTCGGTGTAGAATGTGTAGCCGTTGATATCGTACGCCTCATAGGTCATCAGGTTGTGCTCGGCGCCCTGTGACAAGGCGAATATGAGTTTTTCTTCCGCGGAAGAATCCTCATGTAAAGGGTACGACAGAAGCTTCTCCTTGAACCAACGCGTGAAACATGAGTTGTGCTCTTTGATTATATCTCGTCCGTCCTCTGTTGGCCTCGGTCATTGTACGTCTTCTCAATAAAGGTTTTGTGCTCTACCACCCAAGGATCGACCACGTCTATGTGTTGTAGGGCGACTAGGTTTGCTCTATCAAAGTCGGCGAGTCGACCCTCTAAGTCGGCATGCATTTCGCGACGACCATCGCGGTGACCCCATCCAGCGAGCCTGCCGAGGTGCCTGTTGACGGGCAGACCAACGGGGTTCTCGATGCCTAGATAATTCGTGTAGTAGGAGATGCACTCTTCGGTCAGAAAGCCCCTGGCTATGCTTCCCTCTGGACGTGACATGTTGCGAACGTATCCTTTGATGACACCATTCATCCTTTCGAATGGCATCATGCTGTGCAGGAATGTCGGCCCGAGTTGGATGTTATCCTCCACGATATGGACTAGCAGATGCACCATAACATCGAAGAATGCGGGCGGGAAGTACATCTCAAGCTCGCATAGTATCACCACGATCTCTTCCTGTAGCCTTCTGAGTTGCCTCACGCCAACCGACTTCCGAGAGATGACGTCGAAAAAGTTGCATAGGCCAAATAGCGTTTCACGGACGTGCGCGTCCATGATCCCACGGATTGCAACTGGAAGTATCTGCGTCATCAGCATGTGACAGTCGTGAGACTTCATCCCGCTGAACTTCTGCTTCGCTGAGTCTAGGTATCTGCTTATCTTCCCCGCGTAACCGTAAGGAAGTTTTACTCCTACGAGGCAGGTGAAAAACTGCTCGATCTCCTCCTGACTTAGAGTGAAGCACACGGGAGGGTAGTCATTTCCGGTCTTCTTGGCCTTTTTGCCTTTGCGACGACTTTCCGTGTCCTGCTTCGCCTCATCATCATCATCATTAGCGTGAAGCTCCTCCCTGATGCCCATTGATTTCAAGTCTGCCCTTGCTTTCGGCCCATCTTTGGTCCTCTCTGGCATGTTGAGCAGGGTACCAAGCAGACTCTCGCACACGTTCTTCGTGATATGCATGACATCAAGGTTGTGGGCACACGGAGGATCTTCTAGTACGGCAAGTCCTAGAAAACAGACCTCGTTTTCCATACCTTCAGCAGCGGCTCTGGCGCCTTTCGCTTCTTTCCCGGCTCTGGCGCCTTTTGCTTCTTTCCCGGCAGTGGGCAATCTTTCCAATTTTCAACAGCTCGTCTATTTCCTCGCCGCTCCTCGTACGCGGGCGTCTTCGGGGTTCGGTTTCACCATCGAACAGATGCTTGCGTTTTCTCCATGAGTCATCATCGCGAAGCCACCTTCGATGTCCCATGAACATGGTTTTCGAAGACCCGGGATCTCTATCTAGCTGGCGATACGTTGTGTCATCCATGCACCTGACGCATCCAGAAAATCCGTGGACAACCTGCCCCGGGACATATCCGTAACCGAGATAGTCGTGCACCGTCGTGAGCAGTGCGGCTCTCATAGGGAAATATTCTTTCTCTGCGGCGTCCCACGTATTGGCTGGCGTTTTCCACAGCGTGTCTAGCTCCTCTTTCAGCAGCCCCAGATACAGATTGATGTTGTTCCCTGGTTGTTTCGGCCCTTCAGTTAGCATACTCATGTGAATGTACTTCCTCTTCATGCACAACTAGGGGGGAAGGTTGTACATCCACACAAACACAGGCCAGGTGCTATGTGTGCTTCTCTGGCTGCCAAACGGATTGACTCCATCGGTGCTCGCGCCCAGCACGATGTTCCTTGGATCGTCCCCAAATTCTGGGTGTTCGAAGTTCAACGCTTGCCACTGGCTCGCATCCTTAGGGTGACTCAGCATCTTGTCTTTTTTATTTATCTCCGGATCATTTCCGTCATCTTCTCGCTTCTTCTCCTCCCTATCCGCGTGCCAACGCAGGAGCTTTGCTAGCTTAGGGTCCACGAAATACCGCTGCAGACGAGGAGTGATCGGAAAGTACCACACCACTTTTCGAGGAGCTTTCTTCCTCTTCTTGTATCGAGTGACGCCGCACACCGGACATATGGTAGACTCCGCGTGCTCGTCCCGATAAATGATGCAATTGTTCATGCACACATGGTATTTCACGTGCGGTAAATCCAGAGGACACACGATTTTCTTCGCCTCCTCAAAACTGGTCGGGCACTTGTTCCCCTTGGGAAGACGTTCGTGCCAGAATGACATGTTCTCGTCGAAGCATGCGTCGGTCATTTTGTGTTTTACCTTCATCTCCAGAGCCATGAGCGTTACTTTCAGGCGGGTATCCTCGGGCCTGCATCCTTCATACAATGGAGTAACCGCGTCTATCTCAAGTTGATCCAGCTTGGCTTTCTCTCGGGCGGCAACTCTTGCGTTCTCCGTCTGCTTGAGAAGCAGCTCTTGAATATGAGGGTCCTGCACCCAGCCCATCGATGGTCCATCATCGTCTGCTCCGGCATCTTCATCTTCATGATCATGCCCTTCGTCTTGATCTTCCTCATCATCATGTCCAGCATCTTCTACATGATGACTGTGTACTGCATCACCGTCGTGATCATGTCCTGGAGATTCTTCGTCTTCTCGCCCGCCCTTGCCGCGGTGGTTGTCTTTCTTTCCTTCCTCATTTCTTGCCCGACCCCCATGGACGACTTCATAGTCATCTTCATCACCTTGCCGCCGATAGCCATCCATGAAACCACGCAAGAGCAGGTGGTCCCACACCTGTCCGGAATCCGTAATAAGGCACTTCAGCTTGCATCTTCGACACGGACATCTTATCTCCGTCTCATTCTTTTGAACCATCTCGTCCTTCGCGGAGCTCAAAAACCTATTCACGATGCCTTCGGTAATCGTGCGGACCATGGTCGCCTGCGGGGTAGAGAAAAACAATATTTTAGAACCAAAAAAAATTTGGCATGACTTTGCCTAAAAATAGGACCAAAAATAATGCATAGTGCCAAATTCTTGCCGAAACGGAAATGAATCAACATTCCGGCAAAATATTGGCAACTATCGCATTTCAAATACCGGTACCTGCAAACACAAACATATGCAACACCACAAACATACGTAGAGCTAGGCCATAAAAAGTGCATGTGCACGTTGTTGGAGGGAGAAAAAAGTAGATCTACAACATAAAGAAAGCTTTCCCCTTACTTACCTATCAAAAAAAGGTAATTTAACCACTTAATTTGGGTGAATCTATGGTGCAAATGAGGTGAGGAGGAGGAGGCAGCCGAGACAAGCTTGGAGGAGGTGGTGGAGAGAATGAAGTGGGGAAAGTGAGTGTGGTAGGTGGCTGTCCAAAATATCTAGCTGCTCTCTGGTTACCAATGGCGCACCACCTAATAATGCACCATTAGTAACACTGGTTACTAATGGCGCACCTGTTACGTGGTGCGCCATTACTAGTTTTGCAAAAAAAAAATGTTAGTAGTGGCGCACCGTGGTTGTGGTGCGCCATTACTAGTTTGAACTAGTAATGGCGCACTATACCCTGGTGCGCCATTATTAGTTTTGAAAAAAAGTAAAAAAAATTTGTTAGTAGTGGCGCACAGAGTGTGTGGTGCGCCATTACTAGTTAAAACTAGTAATGGTGCACTGTGCCTTGGTGCGCCATTACTAGTTTTGGAAAAAAAAATTATTAGTAGTGGCGCACCATGTTTGTGGTGCACCATTAGTAATGAGGACACTAATGGCGCACCTGTATCTGGTGCGCCACTGCTATATAGCAGTGGCGCACCACATACATGGTGCATCATTAATGTCCATATTAGCTATAGCCCTTTTCCTAGTAGTGACGTATAAGTAACTCCCAGGGTTTGATACAGGATAATAGGTTGTACCTCATCATCTACTTCCCAAACCCACTTGTTAAGAGATCCTACTCATGCAATGTGTGAGGGTTGATCTAATGCATAAAAACTGGGTAATAAAAGGTTATGATCAAAGTGTGAACTTGCCTGTATTGTTGATGACGATGATTCGCACTCATAACTCCTGATAGTTCTACTCATCACACTCCGGTCAATCTATCGTAAGCAATCAATAGTAACCACACATAAGCAATCACTCAAAAGATCAGAAAGAACGAAGAAGACAATTTGGAAAACATCAAAACCAAGCAAATAACTCTTGCAACTTAAAACAATTTCTAACAGTACCAAAATTGGGTAGATTTGGCCTTATCAGAAATTTTAAGTCAATAGCTTCGATTTGCAAAAAGAATCAACTCAAACGGAGTTATAAAACTCAAGTTACGATCAAACGAAGTCCAAATACAAATCTGATCTAATTCTAATTTTAAAATTTTCAAAAAGATGTTTAAGTTGATTACTGGATAGAGGGGATCATAATTAACGAAGAAGTGGGTGTTGGTTTCATCTAATTCTGACTAACGAGCAAAAAGTAGTGACCGTTTTAATATTAGGGACTAAACTATAAATAAAATATTCACAGATGGGTCCCTTGCCAAAAAATAAAATAAAACGAAAAATCCTATCGAACGAACGTTTGCTACAGAACCCTACAGAACGAAAACGTTCGCCACCAGAAGCTAACGAGCGAACGCTCGCTAAATAACTTATCCGATCGATTTTTTTAAAAGAATAACCTAAACTAATAAAAAAAGGAAAAACCGGGGGGGTTTTATTGGTTTTACCGGCTCGGGCGAATAAACCAGCGGCGGCGGCGGTTCCCGGCGACGGGCGTCGGCGGCAGTGTGAGGCGAGGCGAGGCGGCGCGCGTGCGGCGGCGGCGGCGGCAACAGCGGCAGCAGCAGGCGGCGGTGGCGGCAGCGCGGAGCGGCGTGGGTGGCGGAAGGCGGCAGCGGCAAAGTGCAGCGGTGGCGCGAGATGCGAGGGTGCGGCACTGGCGGCACGAGGCATGGAGGCAGCGGAGGCGCGAGGCCCGAGGCCCGGCTATATATAGCCTCGGGGGGGGGGGGGGGCGGCGGCACGGCTTCGCCGGCGCCGTGCGGGACGAGGACTCCCGCGAGAGGCGGTTGCGGCTAGGCTGGGCCGGCTAGCTGGGCTTCGGCCTAGTTGGCCCGGTCCGGTGGAGAAAGTTAAAAAAACACAGACAAACGAAAATAATAAACTAAAAGAAATACAAATATAATATAGGCATATAATATACCAAACTTTTCAGAAAAATATTTTCTACAGTCTGAACATTTTACTAACGTTAAATAAAATCCACAAAAATTCAAATAAAGCAAAGAGTGCTGCTGCTCTATTAAAATGCAATAAAAATCATTTTAAAAATACCAAAATGATTTCAATTTTATTTCTCTCCAATTTTCTGATGTAGGGAATCATTTTACCCTAATTTCTGTATATTTTTTTTGGAGAAAATAATTGAAAAACCCAAATAACTCCAAATTGAAAATAATTTCAAAGGGATTTAAAATTTGATTCTTTGAAACTCCCAACTCATATTTCATATGTTTTGAAGAAGTCATTTTATCTTCTCTCATGAAAATCATTGAGTTGCTTGAATTGGAAATATTTTCGAATGAAATTCAAATATTTTGAAATACCCTTTTCATTTAATTAAATGGAAGAAGTCATGTCATCTTCTCTCTAGGGTTTTGTATCTGAAAAGGATTTGAATTCACAGAGATTAGAAAGCAAAGGTGAATGTTTGGGAAAGTCATTTCATTCCCTCTCATTTAACTTTCAAAAGTTTTCGAATTTCACTCAAATTCAGTCAATCAATCACACCACAATCAAACAATCAATCAAAACTATCTATTTATTATAACATTCCAAAATTTAGAATTTTGGGATGTTACACTTATGCTCTCTATTAATCTCCGGGTCTATTTTCCATCATATTAATCTCCCGTCAACTAGCTATTTCTTGCGCTGTTTATTTTACTTTGCAATCTTTTAGTCTTTATCATAAAAATACCAAAAATATTATCTTATCATCTCTATCAGATCTCACTTTCGCAAGTGGCCGTGAAGGGATTGACAACCCCTTTATCGCGTTGGTTGCAAGGTTCTTATTTGTTTGTGTAGGTACAAGGGATTTGCGTGTGGTCTCCTACTGGATTGATACCTTGGTTCTCAAAAACCGAGGGAAATACTTACGCTACTTTACTGCATCACCCTTTCCTCTTCAAGGGAAAATCAACGCAATGCTTAAGAGGTAGCAAGAAGGATTTCTGGCGCCGTTGCCGGGGAGTCTACACACAAGTCAGATACCAAGTACCCATCACAAACTCTTATCCCTAGAATTACATTATTTGCCATTTGCCTCTCGTTTTCCTCTCCCTCCACCCTTGCCGTTTTTTTCGCCCTCTTTTTCCGTTTGCTTTTTCTTTCGCTTGCTTCTTGTGTGCTTGTGTGTTGGATTGTTTGCTTGTCACGATGGCTCAAGATAATACTAAATTGTGTGACTTTGCCAATACCAACAATAATGATTTTCTTAGCACTGCGATTGCTCCTCTTACCAATGCTGAATCTTGTGAAATTAATGCTACTTTGCTGAATCTTGTCATGAAAGATCAATTCACCGGCCTTCCTAATGAAGATGCCGCTACTCATCTTAATAGCTTTGTTGATTTGTGCGATATGCAAAAGAAGAAAGATGTGGACAATGATATTGTTAAATTGAAGCTATTTCCTTTTTCGCTTAGAGATCGTGCTAAAACTTGGTTTTCGTCTTTGCCTAAAAATAGTATTGATTCATGGAATAAGTGCAAAGATGCTTTTATCTCTAAGTATTTTCCTCCCGCTAAGATCATCTCTCTTAGAAACGATATTATGAATTTTAAGCAACTTGATCATGAACATGTTGCACAATCTTGGGAGAGGATGAAATTAATGATACGTAATTGCCCTACACATGGTTTGAATCTATGGATGATTTTTTTGACTGTACACAGTAGGGCAAAACCCCACTGCAATTTTTTGTTTGTATTAATCTAAAAAAAGGAAAGTCCCAGAAAGGAACCAAAGTACAAAAGGCTTGAGATAAGCCAAGAAGGAAGACAAAAGAAAGAGGAAAGAAAAAAACACTAACAACTAAGATACTAGGATTACAGGACAAGATTATCCAGCCAAAAATAATATGCTCCAGCATAGCTCTTCTTAATGCTGAATGTATGGATGATTATACAAAACTTTTATGCCGGATTGAATTTTGCTTCTAGAAATGTTTTAGATTCGGCCGCGGGAGGCACTTTCATGGAAATCACTTTAGGAGAAGCTACTAAACTCCTAGATAATAATATGGTTAATTATTCTCAATGGCACACCAAAAGATCTACTAGTAAAAAGGTTCTTGCAATTGAAGATATTAATGTTTTGAGTGGAAAGATGGATGAACTTATGAAATTGTTTGCTAATAAGAGTTCTTCTTCTGATCCTAATGATATGCCTTTGTCCACTTTGATTGAGAATAATAATGAACTTTGGATGTGAATTTTGTTGGTAGGAATAATTTTGGTAACAACGCGTATAGAGGAAACTTTAATCCTAGGCTGTTCCCTAGTAATTCCTCTAATAATTATGGCAATTCCTACAACAATTCTTATGGAAATTTTAATGAGTTCCCCTCTGATTTTGAGACTAGTGTTTAAGAGTTTATGAATTCGCAAAAGAATTTCAATGATTTGCTTGAATAAAAACTACTTAAGGTTGATGAATTGGCTAGGAACATGGATAGAATTTCTCTTGATGTTGATTCTTTGAAACTTATATCTATTCCACCTAAGCATGATATCAATGAGTCTCTCAAAGCCATGAGAATTTCCATTGATGAGTGCAAAGAATGAACCGCTAGGATGCGTGCTAAGAAAGATTGTTTTGTGATAGCGTGTTCTAGTTTCCATGATAATAATGATGAAGATCTAAAAGTGATTGATGTATATCCTATTAAATCTTTGTTTTTCAATATGAATCTTGATAATGATGGGACTCGAGATGAGTCAACTTTAGTTAAAAGGTGTCCCAATAATTTGGAGTTTTTAGATCTTGATGCAAAAATTTGTAAAAGTGGGATTGAAAAGGTCAAAACTTTAGATAGCAATGAACCCACTATTTTGGATTTCAAGGAAATTAATTATGATAATTGCTCTTTAATAGATTGTATTTCCTTGTTGCAATCCGTGCTAAATTCTCCTCATGCTTATAGTCAAAATAAGGCTTTTACTAAACATATCGTTGATGCTTTAATGCAATCTTATGAAGAAAAGCTTGAGTTAGAAGTTTCTATTCCTAGAAAACTTTATGATGAGTGGGAACCTACTATTAAAATTAAAATTAAAGATCATGAATGCTATGCTTTGTGTGATTTGGGTGCTAGTGTTTCCACGATTCCCAAAACTTTGTGTGATTTGCTAGGTTTCCGTGAATTTGATGATTGTTCTCTAAACTTGCATCTTGCAGATTCCACTATTAAGAAACCTATGGGAAGAATTAATGATGTTCTTATTGTTGCAAATAGGAACTATGTGCCCGTATATTTCATTGTTCTTGATATAGATTGCAATCCTTCATGTCCTATTATTCTTGGTAGACCTTTCCCTAGAACGATTGGTGCAATTATTGATATGAAGGAAGGGAACATTAGATTCCAATTTCCATTAAGGAAAGGCATGGAACACTTCCCTAGAAAAAGATTAAATTACCTTATGAATCTATTATGAGAGTCACTTATGGATTGCATACCAAAGATGATAATACCTAGATCTATCCTTGCTTTTATGCCTAGCTAGGGGCGTTAAACGATAGCGCTTGTTGGTAGGCAACTCAATTTTATTTTTGTGCCTTGATTTTTGTTCCTGTTTAGCACTAAATATTTGATCAAGCCTCTGGTTAGATTTTTTATGTTTTAATTAGTGTTTGTGCCAAGTTAAACCTATAGGATCTTCTTGGATAAGAGTTATTAAACTTGCTGAAAAAGTCAGAAACTTTCTATTCACGAAAACAATTGTTAAACATCACCAGAACGTGATAAAATACTGATTCTAATTGCAGTAGATTAATAAAAAAATTATCTAGGTCTTCCCATTTTGGTAGATTTTTCTGAGTTACAGAAGTTTGCGTTAGATACAGGTTACTACAGACTGTTCTGTTTTTGACAGATTCTGTTTTTCGTGTGTTGTTTGCTTATTTTGATGAATCTATGGCTAGTAACGGAGCTTATGAACCATAGAGAAGTTGGAATACAGTGGGTTTAAGACCAATATAAATAAAGAATGAGTTCATTACAGTACCTTAAAGTGGTGGTTTGTTTTATTTTGCTAACGGAGCTCATGAGATTTTCTGTTGAGTTTTGTGTTGTGAAGTTTTCAAGTTTTGGGTAAAGATTTGATGGATTATGGAACAAGGAGTGGCAATATCCTAAGCTTGGGGATGCCCAAGGCACCCCAAGGTAAAATCCAAGGACAACCAAAAGCCTATGCTTGGGGATGCCCCGGAAGGCATCCCCTCTTTCGTCTTCATCCATCGGTAACTTTACTTGATGCTATATTTTTGTTCACCACATGATATGTGTTTTGCTTGGAGCGTCTTGTATGATTTGAGTCTTTGATTTTTATTTTGACACAATCATCCTTGCTGTACACACCTTTTGACAGAGACACACATGATTCGGAATTTATTAGAATACTCTCTGTGCTTCACTTATATCTTTTGAGCTATATAGTTTTTGCTCTAGTGCTTCACTTATATCTTTTAGAGCATGGTAGTGCTTTATTTTATAGAAATTATTGATCTCTCATGCTTCACTTATATTAGTTTGAGAGTCCTTTAGAACAGCATGGTAATTTACTTTGGTTGAAATTTTAGTCTTAGAAGTGATGAACATCCAAAAGGGATATAATAAAAACTATCATAGGAAGTGCATTGAATACTATGAGAAGTTTGATACTTGATAAAAGTTTTGAGATATGAAGATGGTGATATTAGAGTCATGCTAGTTATGTGGTTATGAATTTGAGAAATACTTGCGTTAAAGTTTGTGATTCCCGTAGCATGCACGTATGGTGAACCGTTAGGTGATGAAGTCGGAGCATGATTTATTTATTGATTGTCTTCCTTATGAGTGGCGGACGGGAACGAGCGATGGTCTTTTCCTACCAATCTACCCCCCCTAGGAGCATGCGCGTAATACTTTGTTTCGATAAATAATAGATTTTTGCAACAAGTATATGAGTTCTTTATGACTAATTTTGAGTCCATGGATTATACGCACTCTCACCCTTCCTCAAAACAGCCACCATACCTACCTATCATGGCATTTCCATAGCCATTCTGAGTTATATTGCCATGCAACTTTCCACCGTTCCGTTTATTATGACACGCTCCATCATTGTCATATTGCTTTGCATGATCATGTAGTTGACATCGTATTTGTGGCAAAGCCACCGTTCATTATTTTCATACATGTCACTCTTGATTCATTACATATCCCGGTACACCGCCGGAGGCATTCACATAAAGTCATATTTTGTTCTAAGTATCGAGTTGTAATGATTGAGTTGTAAGTGAATAAAAGTGTGATGATCATCATTATTAGAGAATTGTCCCAAGTGAGGAAAGGATGATGGAGACTATGATTCCCCCATAAGTCGGGATGAGACTCCGGACTAAAAAAAGAGGCCATAATAAAAAAAGAGAGAAAAATCCCAACAAAAAATGAGAGAAAAGAGAGAAGGGACAATGCTACTATCCTTTTACCACACTTGTGCTTCAAAGTAGCACCATGATCTTCATGATAGAGAGTCTCCTATGTTGTCACTTTCATATACTAGTGGGAATTTTTCATTATAGAACTTGGCTTGTATATTTCAATGATGGGCTTCCTCAAATTGCCCTAGGTCTTCGTGAGCAAGTGAGTTGGATGCACACCCACTTAGTTTCTTTTGTTGAGCTTTCACATATTTATAGCTCTAGTGCATCCGTTGCATGGCAATCCCTACTCACTCACATTGATATCTATGAATGGGCATCTCCATAGCCCGTTTATACGCCTAGTTGATGTCAGACTTTCTTCTCCTTTTTGTCTTCTCCACAACCACCATTCTATTCCACCTATAGTGCTATGTCCATGGCCCACGCTCATGTATTGCGTGAAGATTGAAAAGTTTGAGAACATCAAAAGTATGAAACAATTGCTTGGCTTGTCATCGGGGTTGTGCATGATTTAAATATTTTGTGTGGTGAAGATAGAGCATAGCCAGACTATATATTTTGAGAAGACATGATTGCTTTGTTAGTATGCTTGAAGTATTATTATTTTTATGTCAATATTAAACTTTTATCTTGAATCTTTCGGATCTAAACATTCATGCCACAATAAATAAAATTACATTGAGAATTATGCTAGGTAGCATTCCACATCAAAAATTCTGTTTTTATCATTTACCTACTTGAGGACGAGCAGGAATTAAGCTTGGGGATGCTTGATACGTCTCCAACGTATCTAATTTTTTTGATTGTTCCATGCTATTATATATTCTGTTTTGGATGTTTAATGGGCTTTATATTACACTTCTATATTATTTTTAGGACTAACCTACTAACCCAAGGCCCAGTGCAAATTGCTATTTTTTTGCCTATTTCAGTGTTTCACAGAAAGGAATATCAAATGGAGTCCAAACGGAATGAGTTATTTTTGGAACAAATGTGATCCAGAGGACTTGGAGTGGACGTCAAGAAATCAACGAGGAGGCCATGAGGCAGGGAGGCGCGCCTGCCCCCCCAGGCGCGCCCCTACCCTCGTGGGCCCCTCGTGGCTCCACCGACCTACTTCTTCCTCCTATATATACGTACGTACCCTGAAACCATCCAGGAGCACCACGAAACCCAATTTCCACCGCTGCAACCTTCTGTACCCGTGAGATCCCATCTTGGGGCCTTTTCCGGTGCTCCGCCGGAGGGGGCATCGATCACGGAGGGCTTCTACACCAACACCATAGCCTCTCCGATGATGTGTGAGTAGTTTACCTCAGAACTTCGGGTCCATAGTTATTAGCTAGATGGCTTCTTCTCTCTCCTTGGATATCAATACAAAGTTCTCCTTGATTCTCTTGGAGATCTATTTGATGTAACTCTTTTTGCGGTGTGTTTGTCGAGATCCGATGAATTGTGGGTTTATGATCAAGATTATCTATGAACAATATTTGAATCTCCTCTGAATTCTTTATGTATGATTGGTTATCTTTGCAAGTCTCTTCGAATTATCAGTTTGGTTTGGCCTACTAGATTGATCTTTCTTGCAATGGGAGAAGTGCTTAGCTTTGGGTTCAATCATGCGGTGCTCGATCCCAGTGACAGTAGGGGAAACGACACGTATTGTATTGTTGCCATCGAGGATAAAAAGATGGGGTTTATATCATATTGCTTGAGTTTATCCCTCTACATCATGTCATCTTGCTTAATGTGTTACTCTGTTCTTATGAACTTAATACTCTAGATGGATGCTGGATAGCGGTCGATGTGTGGAGTAATAGTAGTAGATGCAGGCAGGAGATGGTCTACTTGTCGCGGACATGATGCCTATATACATGATCGTGCCTAGATATTCTCATAACTATGCTCAATTCTATCAATTCCTCGACAGTAATTTGTTCACCCACCGTAATACTTATGCTCTTGAGAGAAGCCACTAGTGAAACCTATGACCCCGGGTCTATTTTCCATCATATTAATCTCCCGTCAACTAGCTATTTCTTGCGCTGTTTATCTTACTTTGCAATCTTTTAGTCTTTATCATAAAAATACCAAAAATATTATCTTATCATCTCTATCAGATTGGTTGTGGCCATGAAGGGATTGACAACCCCTTTTATCGCATTGGTTGCAAGGTTCTTCTTTGTTTGTGTAGGTACGAGGGACTTGCGTGTGGTCTCCTACTGGATTGATACCTTGGTTCTCAAAAACTGAGGGAAATACTTACGCTACTTTACTGCATCACCCTTTCCTCTTCAAGGGAAAACCAACGTAGTGCTCAAGAGGTAGCAACTACTTATAGCAAGACTTCTCCCATGTCCTTAGGAACAAACATAACTACTCACAAATCATATTCATGTTCATAATCAGAGGGGTATTAATATGTATAAAGGATCCGAACATTTGATCTTCTACCAAATAAACCAACTAGCATCAACTACAAGGAGTAATCAACACTACTAGCAACCCACAGGTACCAATATGAGGTTTTGAGACAAAGATCGGATACAAGAGATGAACTAGGGTTTGAGAGGAGATGGTGCTGGTGAAGATGTTGATGGAGATTGACCCCCTCCCGATGAGAGGATCCATGGTGATGACGATGGTGATGATTTCCCCCTCCCGCAGGGATGTTTCCCCGGCAGAACAGCTTCGCTGGAGCCCTAGATTGGTTTCGCCAGGTTCCGCCTCGAGACGGGGGCGCTTCATCCCGAAAGCTTCCTTCTGATTTTTTCCAGGGCGAAAGACTTCATATAGCCAAAGATGGGCGCCGGAGGCCTGCGAGGGGGCTTACAAGGAAGGGGGCGCGCCTAGGGGGGTAGGGCGCGCCCCCACCCACGTGGACGGTGGGTGGCCCCCTTTGGTGCTTTCTTTGCCCAATATTTTTAATATATTCCAAAACTAACTTTTGTGGAGTTTCAGGACTTTTGGAGTTGTGCAGGATAGGTCTCTAATATTTGCTCCTTTTCCAGCCCAGAATTCCAGCTGCTGGCATTCTCCCTCTTCATGTAAACCTTGTAAAATAAGAGAGAAAAGGCAGAAGTATTCTGACATAATGTGTAATAACATCCAATAATGCAATAAATATCAATATAAAATCATGATGCAAAATGGACGTATCAACTCCCCCAAGCTTAGACCTCGCTTGTCCTCAAGCGGAAGCCGATAACGAAAAATATGTCCACATGTTTAGAGATAGAGGTGTCGATAAAATAAAATACGGACATGAGGGCATCATGATCATTCTTATAACAGCAACATATATATGTTGTCATATGATTTCTTATGCTTAAGTAACAATCTATTCACAATGTAAAGTATGAATCAAAAACTTCATTGAAAACTAACAAACTAACAAACTATGCTTAAGCAATTGCAATTTATCATAACATCGGAAAGAGTCAATGTAAGAGCTTTTCAGCAAGTCCACATACTCAACTATCATTTAGTCTTTCACAATTTCTAACATTCACGCAATACTTATGGGTATGAAGTTTTAATCGGACACAGAGAAAGATAGGGGCTTATAGTTTTGCCTCCCAACCTTTTACCTCAAGGGTAATGTCAACAATAATAGTTTATGATAACTTACATCCAATTGGCTATATATATTAGGATCTTTCCAACACACAGTGCTTGCCAAAGGATAAAATGTAAAAAGGAAAGGTGAAGATCACCATGACCCTTCGTTGTCATATGTTTTTATGGTTGGATGCACGAAATCTTAATGCAAAAGAACGTCACTTTATATTGCCACCTGTGATATGGACCTTTATTATGCAGTCCGTCGCTTTTATTGCTTCCACATCACAAGATCGTATAAAGCTTATTTTCTCCACACTAATAGATCATACATATTTAGAGGGAAATTTTTATTACTTGCAACAATGATAACTTACTTGAATGATCTTACTCAATCCATAGGTAGATATGGTCGACTCTCATGGCAAAACTGGGTTTAAGGATATTTGGAAGCACATGTAGTATCTCTACTTGGTGCAAAGAATTTGGCTAGCATGAGGGGGAAAGGCAAGCTCAACATGTTGGATGATTGTCGGTGGAAACGACACCTATGGGATCATGGGGAATCCCTTCTACGGTCGGCGGGCGCGAGGCTGTGGAAAGAGCGAGTTTAAGAGATCAACACGAGAAATTTATCCAGGTTCGGGCCGCGAGTGATGCGTAATACCCTACTCCTGCTGGCTTGTGTTTATCTGGTGTTCTTGGACTAGCTACAAAGCGTGCAGAGTCCAAAAACTCTGAGTCCTCTCTCAGTATGCCGCGGGCCTCCTTTTGTAGTCAAAGGGGCTGCCACAGTGGCACACAAGATGTGGAAAGTTGTATAGTAGTCGAGTATATCTCTGGCACCGTAGGACAAACACATTAAATGCGCTACTTAGGTGTCCTCTTACTTTATCCAGGACAGCAATGAGGCCCGTCCCGTCCGTTGCCGCTTCGCTTTGCTCCGACACGCGTCCATGCCAACAAGGCATGCAGCGCCATGTAGGCTGGCAGGCTGCTGAGCTGGTGTGGTGGCAGGGTCTTCACGAAGATCTGCATGCCACCATGCAGGTGCTTGAATAGTTGGCTTAGGAGCCATGTACCGCCACGTGGGTACCTGCTTAGTTGGTGGGTCGGCCGCTGAGCTGGGGCGGCAAGGCCTTGCCGCGGTCTTGTTGATATTCCCGGCAAGGGTCTTGTCAGGGCCTTGCGGGTGCCCTCGGCAAGAGTCTTGCCGAGGGCTCGTGGGTATCTTCGGCAGGAGCCTTGCCGGGGCCTCGTGGGCATCCTTGGCAAGGAGCTTCACCGTTGTCTTGTTTCCTGGTTCCTATCTAGGCCTCGCAGGCCCTTTGTCTTCACAAAGATCTAGATGCAACCATGGAGGCGCCTCCCGAGCCTTGTTCCAGTGTGGTTGATGGCATCAGAACTTTTAGACTCAAGGGTGGCAGCCCCGTTGGTGTTGGGAAAGTTGCCCCGGCAAGGCTCTTTCCGGGGCCATGAAGGCCGCCCCGGCAAGGGCCTTGCCGGGGGAGTTTCACCTCACCCCTCTGCTCTTCATGCTTCTGGTCTTGAGCACGGCTCTGGTAATCTTGTGACTTTGCTTCCTCTTCTGCCCCGCTAAGTCTAGCCGTAGGTGCGGCTCTAACTGCCCGTGCACAAGTAAAGGGGTACAAAGAAGGGCCCCTACTTTTGTACACTGACTGGAGCCCCCGGGCCTGGGCCACACATAAGCGTGACGCGTTGTTAGGCTAGGCCCAAAACGATGTGTGCGCACACGGGGCTGAGTTTTACCGCAGTAACTTCCCACGCCAGTTGCGCTTCCCCACGATCTGCGTTCAATGCGTGACGTGGGGGTGGTGCGTGGGTCGGTTGCAGCACGCCTGCGTCACATCATGGTAAATGGTAAAGACGCGGCCCGCGCCTTCCCCATAAAAAAGGAGAAACTGCAGGCGTGCTGCTCATTTACCCCCTATGCCTTCTGCAATCTCGAAACCACCGCTCCCTTCTTCCTCCTCAAGCTCTTGCCTTTGCTTGCCGCTGCTGTGCCCTCACTGCCCTTAATCCTCCATCCCCTCTCAGTCGCCATGGCGCCCAAGACATGCAAAGGCAAAGGGGTGGCCAAGGACATTGGGGAGAAAGAAGCGTCGGAGAGCGAGTTGGCAGTGCTGCGGACGCAGCACGCCTATTTCCCCTCGAAGGTCGATGCGGTCCATCTCAGGGACTACTTCAAGCCCCTGTGGGGGAGGGATATGGCGGGGCACCCTGCCACGCACATCAACCCTGCCGATTTCGCCAAGGCCGGCCCAAATCGGTACCCCTTCTTCGTCGATTACTTTTCTTGCGGGCTCTACCCCCTTTCACTGATTTCTTCAACAACATCATGCACACCTACGGCTTTCACCTCCTCGACTTTACACCGAATGTCGTGGCGTGCATGGCCTTCTTCGCCCATCTCTGCGAGGGCTTCGCCAGAGTGCTCCGCAGCACGGCCCTCTTCCGCCACTACTTCTATCCTCGCATCCAACCAGGGGACGCCATTTCTGGGTGCATCACCTGGATCCCGAGGTCCCAGGAGAAGGGCACGTACCCGGAGGGTGCTCAGAAGGAGAGGTGGGACGAGTGGCAGGGCCAGTGGCTCTAGATCAGGAAGGAGGATCCGCAGGAATTCTGTCGAGTTCGTCAGAGCCCGCCGACCCATCGCAAGGACTAGAGCGACCTCGACGCCAATGACAAGAAGCTCATGGTCGCCACCACCAGGATCCATCGCCTCACCATGGCCGGGCTCACCCTCGAGATGATTGGGGCCGATTTCATCCGTCGCCGAATCGCCCCGCTGCACAACAAGGAGAGGCCGCCCTGGGACTTCAGGAATGCGGCTGATGTCATGAGGCTCCGCCCTGGCCTGAAGCATAACTTCAGGGTGCTGGGGCATGCCCATTTTTGCCAGAGGCTCTTCCAGCTCAATGTGGGCGACGACGGCTGGGCTGAGAGTGTCACACCCACGATGCGACTATATCTCCCACATGTCGAGGCACGACTTAGAGGCATAAACGCATTGTGGTTTTGTCGCAAGAAGGGTCATCTTCACACAATCCCATGTAATGAACAAGAATGGGATAAAGAGTTGGCCTACAATCGCCACTTCACACAATACATAAATAAATTCATACATCAATCAGAGTACACACATAGGTCCGACTACGGAACCAAAAGAAAAGAAGACAACCCAACTGCTAGATCCCCGATCGTCCCAACTGGGCTCCACTACTGATCAACAGAAAAAAGAAACATAGTAACGACCAAGGTCCTCGTCGAACTCCCACTTGAGTTCGGTAGCATCGCCTGCACTGGTATCCTCGGCACCTGTAACTATTTTGGAAGTATCTGTGAGTCACGAGGACTCAGCAATCTCACACCCGCGAGATCAAGACTATTTAAGCTTATAGAAAAGGATGGGGTAATGAGGTGGAGCTGCAGCAAGCACTAGCATATATGGTGGCTAACATACGCAAATAAGAGCGAGAAGAGAAGCAACGGAACGGTCGTCAACTAGTAATGATCAAGAAGTGATCCTGAACTCCTACTTACGTCAAACATAACCCAAAAGCCGTGTTCACTTCCCGGACTCCGCCGAAAAGAGACCATCACGTCTACACACACGGTTTATGCATTTTAATTAAGTCGAGTGTCAAGTTCTCTACAACCGGATATTAACAAATTCCCATCTGCCACATAACCACGGGCACGGCTTTCGAAAGATAATACCCTGCAAGGGTGTCCCAACTTAGCCCATTATAAGCTCTCACGGTCAACGAAGGATAAACCTTCTCCCGGGAAGACCCGATCAGTCTCGGAATCCCGGTCTACAAGACATTTCGACAATGGTAAAACAAGACCAGCAAAGCCACCCGGATGTGCCGACAAATCCCGATAGGAGCTGCACATATCTCGTGCTCAGGGCACACCGGATAAGCTAAGCGTACAGGTACCGACGTAACCCAAGTTGCCAAGGGATGGTCCCGCACGGTGCTCTAGTTTGGACCAACACTCAGGGGAGCACTGGCCCGGGGGGGTTAAAATAAAGATGACCCTTGAGTCTGCAGAACCCAAGGGGAAAAGGCTTAGGTGGCAAATGTTAAAACCAAGGTTGAGGAGTTTTATACAAGGCGAACTATCAAGGGGGTCCCATAAATCACCCAACCGCGTAAGGAACGCAAAAATCAAGGAACATAACTGTCAGGGTATTCTCACGGGGGGCTTGCGAGTCGACAGATGCCACAAGGGCTTAGTGTGAGGGTAAGACTGCTGCTGATAGGACCGGGAGCAGGTATGCGAGTAGCACGCGCTAGTTTACCCAGGTTCGGGGCTCTCCGGAGAGATAATACCCCTACTCCTGCATGTCTGAGTATATATATCTGGGGTGTACATCGGGCAGTACAAAGTGCTCCTAGAGCTGTATCTGGGGCAGTGCCATGGGCATCTGGCTCCATATATGCATGCACGAGGCATGCTTTAGTGGCCGGCCATGCTCATGGCCGTATGTGTGTGCTTGGGCATGCTTGCCCGTCGGAATGGATGGCTAGCTAGCTCTCTTGCTAGCTAGCTTGCTTGTGGGTGTTTGCGTGAGTCCATCCCCTGGATGGATGGATGTGTGTCTCCTTTTATAGTGTGAGGTAGCTTAGTATGTAAGGTAGCTAGTGGCATGGGGGGCATGGGTGAGTGTCATGCTTGTCTCCTAGGTCACTTCATGAATAGTGCCCAGGGACATGTGACACTGTACATGATGGCATCGTGGTACAGTTGTCTTGTCCGCGGTATGGCCGTCTCGTCGGGGTCTTGTCGGTGTCGGGTCGGGCTGCAGTCGGCAGCCGGCTGGTCGGCGCAGTCGGTCAGCTGGCAGCCGGCCGGGCAGCCGGCCGGGTGGAGCAGTCGGACGGGGAGCCGGCAGGAGCGGCCGGACAGTCGGACTGAGGGGCTTTGCTAGCCCCGATGTCTTGAAATATTGTCTTGCCGTCTTCGGGATACCCGTGTCCAATTACTCCGACAGTAGCCCCCAAGCCTCCGGGCAACTTGGCAAAGTTGGGCGGAGGTTTTTTTCACGAGTGTTCATGGAAATGATCATAAAAAGGACGAAGTTAGTCCACGCAGATATATCAAATGTTTGCTTTTAGCATTGCAAGTTTTATGCGGAGGGTGCCGACTTGGTTTCGTCCGAGCCCCCTTCAATCTTTTTCATGTTCCCTCCGCTCTTTGGCTTGTGCTCCCGCTTGCCGGACAGCCGCTCAGCGGTCTGTGGCTGAGAGTGGGCCGCGGAGTGGAGTGTACAATACTCAGACTCTGGGAGCGAATTTAACCGAGTAGATACTCATAAAGAAAACGGTCGGGTCGCCCGAAGCGTTTTTCTTCCCGGACGTTTTTCGTGTGGGTGGCCTCCAGCGTTCACTCTTGCCAGTCGGACAGCCGCTCTGCGGTCTGTGACTAAGAGTGGGCTTTTCATACCGAACACGCTACTAAGCCGTCTGCGGGAACTAACGTCTCAGGCCAAGCGGCCAGCCCCCGGGCCAACTCTGGCTGGCGCCGGGGCGAATAGTGATGCAACTGTAATAAAATGTGGAGATAGCCCCCAAGCATCGCTCGAGGTTATCCGTGCTCTCGCGGTGAAAAAATATGCAGGTGAGGAGCTCACATTGATTTTCATGTAGTCGCGGCGGAGGTTATCAAAGATAGCCGGCGCGGCACAGCACGCGCGGAGCGCGCCGGCGCACCCGCTGGTTGTGGCCTTCGAGCCCCCGGGTGCTCGAAGGGGTCCCGGCCGGCCAGGCTCGACCGGCCAGGCGGCGAGGTAACTTGCAGCGCTCGTTTCTTCTTTCTTCTCTTCTGCCGGCTGCTGGCAGCCGGACAAAACTCTTCTTTTGTCTGCAATCTTCGCGGGGGCGCGCCAGCGCACCAGCTGGGTGTAGCCCCCGAGATTCGGGCCGACTGCTGAGCAGTCGGGCCGGATCTTCCGGCAACGACTTTGTCTTCTTTCGTCGCGGGGGCGCGTCAGCGCACCCGCTGGGTGTAGCCTCTGAGATTCAGGCCGACTGCTGAGCAGTCGGGCCGGATCTCCCAGCAACTACTTTGTCTTCCTCGTGGGGGCGCGTCAGCGCACCCGCCGGGTGTAGCCCCCGAGCCTCCAGGCGCTCGAGGGGGTCTAGCCGGTCGGGCTTGACCGGCCAGGGGGCGAGCGGGACGTGGCTGAGCCGGCGCTCTTGCCGGCCAAACATTGAAGCTGGCAGTGTCGCGTCTAGCCGTCCGAGTGGTGAAGCAGGCGGACGTTTTTTCTTCGGATACATTTTTTCTTAGTCGACTTGAGCAGTCGGCCACATTTCTTTTTCTCTCAATGCCGGATGGGCAGTCGGCCCTTCTTTTGCACGAGCAGCCGGCTGGATGCCTCTTCCTTTTTTTAGCCATGGGCAGTCGGGCCTTGACTTTTCCTCCCCGCACCCATCTGGTTGAGCAGTCGGCTTCCTTTTGTTCAAGAGCAGCCGGCCAGAGGATGCGCTGGTCGCAGCGGGCAGGCTGGGAAGCGGGGAAGCCGGCGCAGCCGCCGTGGCCAGGGGCGGATCCGCCAGAGCCAGCGCGCGGCCGCGGCAGGGGCACGAGCCGACAAGGCACGGGCGGCCAGCCGACATGCCAGGCGGAGGCGCGAGGTTGGGGGTGGCCGGGACGGAGGAGCCGGCCTGCGCAGGGTGCGGAAGAGGCGGCCAGCCGGCCCAGGCCGGGTGCGCGGGGGCGCTGGAAGCCGGCACGGCCGCGAGGAGGCAGCCCGGGACGGGGGCCGGGTCGGCGCGAAGGCGGCCGAGGCGAGGTGAAGCCGGCCCGTGGAAGCCGGTGGGCGGGCGAGGCGTCTCGGCAGGGGCGTAGCCGGCGCGGAAGTGGCGGTGCTCGGGAGCCGGCCGAGCTGGGGGAGCCGGCAAGGAGCGACGTAGGCCGGAGAGGGACAAAGCCGGAGGCGGGGGCGCCAGTGACCCGGCGGCCGGGTGTTGCAGGAGTCGGCCGGGCGCGGCGGCAAGGCGGAGTCGGCCGGAGGCACGGCAGCGGCCGGGTGAGCGGAAGCCGGCAAGCCCGGAAGGAGCCGGCCTGAGGCGGGACGCGGCTGCGCGCGGGGCGGCCACCCGAAGCCGGCGTGGGACACAGAGAAGCCGGCGCCATGGCCGAGCGCGTGGGCGGAGCCGGCAAACGGCGAGCTCACCCAGCCTGCGGGCGGGGGGCGGAGCCGGCCCGCGCAGTTGGTGGAGCGGCGACAGAGGACCCGGGAACGCACGAAGGTCGGACGTCGGGCGCGGGAGGCGGCAGGGAGCCGCAGCCGGCGCAGCGGGCGACGCGGCAGCGTGGTTGGGGGAGGCGGTGACGGGCGGAGCCGGCCTGTGGTAGCCGGCGACGGGCGGAGGAGCATCTGGCGCGTGGGAGGCCGGCATACGGGAGGTCAGCTCCCGGTGACCCCGCGGACAGGCGCTGGACCGGCGCGGGCGGAGTGCAGGCGTCCTGCAGCAACGCGGGCGCGCGCCTGCGCGGCGGGCTGGATGCGAGCGGGGCCGGGGGAGCCGGTCGGCCTGCAGGGCGAGGCAGACGCCGGCGCAGCAGTGCGGGGCGGACCCGGCGGAGCTGCGGCAGGCAACGGCCACGAGCGGGCAAAGAGCAGCGCCAGCGCGAGGAGCGCAACGACGGCCACGCGTGGAGGGGCGCTTTATCTCGGGATCATCGGGGATTATCTGAGTGATGCACATGCAATATCCGTCTTTGCCTCTGGCCAGTATACGAGTTGTGTTTGACCACGCTTTGACTAGCGTCTAGCTAGCTTGTATGGGCGAAATATGGAGGATCAAAAGCGCATTCCGGCAAAAGAAAGGCGCAGCACGGAGAGGAGCAAACGCGAGCGCTGCGTGGATGGACACGGCCGACCGAGGCGAGGCACCGCACGCGGCGTGCGCGGACGGATGGCCGGTGCCGTAACGGTGGCGGTGAAGAAGGTGCAACCGATGGCGAGGACGCGCCGACCCTCACGGCCATTCCAGGGGCATGTCGATGTCGAGCCCCCGACCGCTACCGGAGGGACGGCGTGACGCCGCGGTGGTGAAGACGAAGAGGATGACGGGGAGGGCGCGCCATCTCAGGCGGCCGCTCCGGGGGCGGGTTGAAGTCGAGCCCCCGAGCGCTACCTGAGAGACGGCGCGACGCCGCGGCGGAGATGACGAAGATGGTCCCGCCCGGACAGCGAAACCAGCAGCAGCGCGGTAGCATAGTACCGCCCCACGGTGGGCGCCAACTGTCGGGGTATTCTCACGGGGGGCTTGCGAGTCGACAGATGCCACAAGGGCTTAGTGTAAGGGTAAGACTGCTGCTGATAGGACCGGGAGCGGGTATGCGAGTAGCACGCGCTAGTTTACCCAGGTTCGGGGCTCTCCGGAGAGATAATACCCCTACTCCTGCATGTCCGAGTATATATATCTAGGGTGTACATCGGGCAGTACAAAGTGCTCCTAGAGCTGTATTTGGGGGAAGTGCCATGGGCATCTGGCTCCATATATGCATGCACGAGGCATGCTTTAGTGGCCGGCCATGCTCATGGCCGTATGTGTGTGCTTGGGCATGCTTGCCCGTCGGAATGGATGGAATGGATGGCTAGCTAGCTCTCTTGCTAGCTAGCTTGCTTGTGGGTGTGTGCGTGAGTCCATCCCCTGGATGGATGGATGTGTGTCTCCTTTTATAGTGTGAGGTAGCTTAGTATGTAAGCTAGCTAGTGGCATGGGGGGCACGGGTGAGTGTCATGCTTGTCTCCTAGGTCACTTCATGAATAGTGCCCAGGGACAAGTGACACTGTACATGATGGCGTCGTGGTACAGTTGTCTTGTCTGCGGTATGGCCGTCTCGTCGGTGTCGGTGTCGGGTCGGGCTGCAGTCGGCAGCCGGCTGGTCGGCGCAGTCGGTCAGCTGGCAGCCGGCCGGCCAGCCGGCCGGGTGGAGCAGTCGGACGGGGAGCCGGCAGGAGCGGCCGGACAGTCGGACTGAGGGGCTTTGCTAGCCCCGATGTCTTGAAATATTGTCTTGCCGTCTTCGGGATACCCGTGTCCAATTACTCCGATAATAAAACTGGTATGACGGAAACTAGGGCGGCAAGAGTGGAACAAAACACCAGGCATAAGGCCGAGCCTTCCACCCTTTACCAAGTATATAGATGCATTAATTAAATAAGAGATATTGTGATATCCCAATATAATTATGTTCCAACAAGGAGCAATCTTCAACTTCACCTGCAACTAACAACGCTATAAGAGGGGCTGAGCAAAAGCGGTAACATAGCCAAACAACGGTTTGCTAGGAAGGGTGACAATGGTTAGAGGTTCATGGCAATTTGGGAGGCTTGATAAGCAAGTGGTAATTAGCGCGGCATAGCAATAGAGCGAACAACTAGCATGCAAAGATAGAAGTGATTTCGAAGGTATGGTCATCTTGCCTGAAATCCCGCAAGGAAGAAGAACGAGTCCATGAAGAAGACAAACGGACGTAGTTGAACGAATCCTCACAACTCCAGAATGAAACCGAAGCTAACGAGAGAAGCAACCCAGAAACAAACAAACAACATAGTAAACAACCACCACATACACATGACATGATGCACAAACAAGTATGATGCATGTCCGATTTAATGAGCATGGCATGGCAAAGTGCAACAAACAACACTACAAATTAAATGGAGCTCAATATGCAACGAGTTGCATATTGACGAACCACCATATTTAATTATTTAGTTCTCTCTTGTTTATGTACCCAACAATATTAAATGTTGTTAAACATGGCAAGAGGTGAAGCATAAGTTAACTAACTATTTAGGCAAGTTTAAATGAGGCCGGAAACAATAAACAACAATTCCGGAAAATCACCATATGCATATTTCGAATTTTCTACTGTTCTGCCCTAAACACAATTCTAATTTTGTTAACCAGCAAAATAAAGTGCACCATGTAAAACTAGGCATTTTTTTACCCCATTTACATATAAAGTTTATTAAATTCCGAGTTACGGTTAATTAGTTATGGAATAAATCATTTTAACATGGCATTTTATCCAATTTAATCAAACAGCATGTTTAAGCATTTTAAACATGGATGAGAGTGGCATATTGTGAAACTAGATAAAATTCTAAGCACTTTACATATATAAATTATTTACAAAAGATGCACGGTTAATTAATTATTAATGCATGAACACGAGGGGTTTTTCTGTAAAAATGCAATTCTCTGGATAAAGGACAAAATTGCAGATCTGGGAAAAAAACTACACGGGACGAAACTGGCTGGGCCAGCGGTGCACAGGAGGGGTTTAGGCGACTGCTCACATCGGGCCACTGGGCTGGAAGAGAAGAAGCGGCTGGGCTTTGGGAGGCTGGGCCGGTTCACTGGATCCTGGGCCGCGGCAAGCGAGGCAGCGGCTCGGGCGGAGTCTACGGGCACGCAGAGGCGCAGCACCGCGATGCAGAGGATGCAGGCACGCGCTCGTCTCCCTTGCTCGAACAGAAGGAGAGGCCGCGCTGCTCCTGCAGCTGACGACGAGGGGATGGCGGCGCTTGCAGGCAGGGAGGCTAGAGAGCGACGGAGATAGCGGGCCCCAGCGCTAGGGCTTTGGATCTGCACGGGGTCGGAGGGGGACGGCGCCACAGTGGCTGCTCCAAGGTGCGGCGGCGCTGGTGGCAGGGGACTTGCGACGGCGCCATGGTTCCTGTGAGAGAAAAACGAGAGAGGGGAATGGTCAGGCAGGAGCCGCGTGAGGAGGAAACGAAAGAGAAGGTGGAGTGGGACGGCGCCGTGACCTGGGCATCTCGCCGGCTCTATACGAACGAGAAGACGGAAACCGGCCAGCTCGGAGAGGTAGGGGGAAGATGGCGAGGTCGGGCAGGCGGTTGACGATACAGGAGCTCCCGGCTGCTGTTGCGTACGGGAAGCAGAGGTGGCCGCAGGGGTTGGTGCTGGTTGCTGCTGTTCCGGCGGGCAGCGGCTTGGGGTCGACGGTGGGAGCGGGGATGAGGCAGCGCGGGCGGAAGGAGGAGGCTGCGGCTTGCTGGGGATTTGGGTGGCGCGGAGATCATGGGAGCTGGTCGGAGGCTGCGGTTGGAGTGGGCTGGAGGAGAGCCGAGGAGAAGGGGATCTGGGAGGATCCCGAGGTGGGGTTTGAGTGTGGCGGCGGCAAGGAGGAAAGATGGGACAAGGGGCTAGATTTTAGGGATTGGTGTAGGGTTGGACTAATATATATAGCAGATGAATTTAGGTTAGGGGATATTTGGTCCCTTCGATTTAAATTGGACGGTCAAGAAAAATAAGCTAGGAGAGTCCAACAAAGAAAAGGGTGATGTTTTGTAGATGTTTGGGGATGATCCGAATCCAACGGTGACAACAACCCGGGTCGGGTTCGGGGAAGTTCCGGTCGCGCGAGAGAGGTCTATGCACTACGTAAGGAGGGGTTAGACGGTCACGGTCAAGAGGGAAGCGAAAATTCGATAGGTCTGAAACGGTCAACGCAGGCAAGGCCATCCGAGGGAAGGTGATGAAGGCAAAGGGAGAAACGTCAACGACGAGCGAATGCATGTTTTTAAAACATGACGGCAACGAAGTGCCGATGCAATGCAAATGATGCGATGATGAATGCAACACACAAATAAAACACACGCCGAACATGAAATATATGGAAGGCGTCTGGAGCGTCGGTCTCGGGGCGTTACAACACTCCACCACTACAAGGGGATCTCGTCCCGAGATCTAGGATGGCACCGGAGAGAAATGGAAGAGGAAGAGGTAAAACAAAGTTGCTTCTTTGACAAACAAGTGAAACCACAAACCTTGAGAGGTTGCAAAGCTTGAAGAAATGACACGACAGAGGTGACCAAAATTTAAAACACCCCGTTATCAAAGAGGAACAAGGAACATTGCGAGAACCTTTTGTAAGTTGAAGAATATGAAACAAGAGCTTAACGGATCAAACGGAATATGAAAGCACACCGGTAGAAAAGAGAAACAAGGAACTCCATGTGAACCATGGAGTTTGCAAGGCTATGAATGACGAGAACAATGGACGAGAAGTACATGCGAGCACTCCGGTTGAAACGAGATGTACAAGGAACGATAAGGATCAATTACGACAACACTCCGGTTGGAAAATGGGAGGGGTAGAATATGAACTTGGCAAAATGAAAGCACTTGGATGAGACTCCGGTTAAAAGAGGAATGATAGACACAACACTCCGGTTAAAACAAGATAAAGAAAGGAATAAGAATGATATAATTTGGACAGCACTCCGACTGTAAATGGAAGGCATTGAACATGATCTTGACAAGATGAGAGGATACTCGATGAAATTAACAACACACTGCCTCCGGAACTAATGAAAGAGTGGCACAAGGGGTAAGAAAGATTTCAGACAGCACTCCGGTTGAGAAGGGAGGCAAAACTTGACAGAATGGGAAGAACTTGAAAAGAGAGCACGACACTCCGGCTAAACGGATAAGAAATGAAAAATTACATGATCTTGACAAAACAAGATGATTGGTCGAAGAGAGCAACATCACAATGCCTCCGGGACGAACGAATAGGAGATAGATCGTCGGAATAAGAGAACGGAGAAGGAAATGATAACTTCCACCACAATTGAATTTGGGAAGCATCCTTCCAAGAAGGTTAGAACGGAATTGTTGGAAAACCAACAACGAAAAAAATAAGCTTGTAGTGGGTTTATGGAAAACTTCTCAAAATTATGAGGTGAAAATTTTGCCACTAACGAAAACAATTGCTTGCTTGAGATCACCGAAGAGATGAAATCTTCTCTCACCGAGAGGATAGGAGAAAACTTGGATCATTGTTAGGCACCACAATTAGCAACATTCCTTAGGGAAGGCTTTAGGTGAAACATGACACAAGATAAATCCAACGAAGAGATTGGTGGATTTAAAATATCTCATTCTTGACAACATGTGAATCATGAAACGCGAACTCAAATTGTCAAGACTGACATAACACCACCTCGAATGATAAGGTAGAACGAATTGCACTTTAGAATGCAAGATGAAGAATGCTTGGACTCCACAAAACAAAACATGTGTTGAACATCATGTTTATTTTAGAGTATAGCTTGACTGATCTTGACTCCGAGAGAAATCTTGAAGAACAATTGAAGAATGAAAGGAATCCTTGACAAAGCACCATGTAGAACCTGCATGAAGAACTCCGATAATAAAAGAATGATCAAACAAAAGGGAAAGTTGAAAAGAACTCTGGGAGAAGCCTTGCAATGATTAGATGAAGCTTTGAAATGATATAATCGATAAAACTTGGAACTCCGGAAAGAAAAGATGAACAACTTGGAACCGAGAATTTGATATCATGAACGAACTCCGGAACAAGGAATTAATCACTTGGATGAAACAAGAACAAGAATTATGTTATGCGTATCCTTCACCAATATAAACTGATGACAAGCAATGGATTTGCCATACTACTTATTCTCGTAGAAACGATTAAGATAGATATAGCGCAAACTTGAATAAGGTCTTCCACAAATCGTTGGTAGGATTTGAAAGAACGAATGAGTTGATACGATAACGAAGGAAGAGAAATCTTGAACGAACCATCGTAAGAATTGGAAATGAAAGTAGCAAAGGCGCAATTCACCGGGAAGAATTATAAAACGAATAAAGATACTTGACAGAATTTAGATACATGAGAACGAAGAGATCATGAACTGATTAGAGGATATTTGAATGATGCACCGGTAAGATTTGTAGAACGAGAGCTGAAAGCTTAGAATGAAGAAATCTTCTGAAATGATGACCTTTGGATGATCAAGAAACGAAAACAACTCATGAAATGCTCCGTATGGGTATGAAAAGAATTCTCGCAATCAAAAACAATTATGAGAGGATGGCATAAGCTAGAACCATGAATCTTCAAGAGAGTGGACCAAGATTTTAGGAGAAATCTCTACCTTGATCTTGAAATGTTGAGAATGATGATGGGAAACACCACCATGAATTGTTGAGGCACTCCGAAACCATGAAGAATAGAGAGGTTGAATCAACAATGAAAAGAATTTGAAAGATCTTGGAGAAAGACATTTGACTGATGAAAAATTCATTCTTACGTCAAACTTTGAAATGAATTTGAGAATAACTCCAAAAAGAATTAGAAGAGTTAGGTAAGATCCTGGGAAAAAACCTGTGGGTTAGGGCCCACTCAAAAGATACACCGTTGAATGATTAAAAGAAAGATTGCGCCGGTTGAATTAAATGGCTTGAATGTGATAACAACCTCGAAATAGCTTGAACGGATTGGGAATGGAAATGCGAATCTTCTGAGATATCTTCAGTACTCCAGATAACATGAATAGCAAGAGGTGGATGATTAAGAGATGCACCGACATGAGAAAGCATTTGAAACGAGGAAAAGAATACGATCAACACTGAAAGCTTGACTTGAGTCCACCGGAGAAGAAAAAGAATGAAGAATGATAAACTTGAAGAACATCTTCCTGAGAATCACCGGATAAGAACATTGACGGAAAAGGATGGAGAGGCTTCCCATAAATAAAAGGATACATGATTGAGAAATCTGAGTCCTTGAAGAAAAGGGTGGGAGGGCGTGAAAAACAAAGGCAACTTGGGACGGATGAAAAAAAAACCCGTTGAGAAAATTTAGAGTTGATCTTGCGGATGTTGAAAAGATCGGATCCACTTGAAGAGAAGCACACCGGTTGGAAAGGATTGAAAAGGCAACCTTGATGATCAAGAAGGATTAGCATCCACCTAAAAATATGAGAACACCACTTAGAATAAGGTATGGAATCAACACTTGACTTCGAAGCAGCTCGAATACCACAACTTAAAACAAAACAAAGGATTGGCTTGCAGAATAAGCCGGAACAAACATATGATAGAGATTTCGTCCGAAGTTTTCGTGGTGGGGCCCACACGGGCTCGATCGTACAGCACCATCATGTACAAGGCAGTGCACATGACATACGAAGCGTCCCCGAGTCGGCATAGCCAAGGACTCTTTAAGACACTACGAGACCACTGTAAAACCAACTGTGGAAAGGCGGACCACTAGACGTCGAACCCCAATCTCATATCATGCATCTGTCGGAAAGATATCCTAGGAGCTACTTGAATTCCCACTTATAAACTCCCGAAACTTTCTGGTTATGCAATCTGGTGTTGGGGATACAGGGGACACAATATATATCACCCAAACTAAACAATACCTAGATCCAGCTGTATCCATCCGTCAACACATAACCAAGAAACCTTCGGAAATCATTTACCTCAACCTTCGAAAAGCATCCGTTATACGAGTTATGGCAATACTCCCGAACTCCCGCCCCAGTACTGGGTGGCGTCGAGGTGATCTCACCAACAACTGCATAAAAGAGATTTCGATGTCGGCGAAACTCAGGTATTCCAGGACTGCAATGATAAAATTGTGACGACAACACCTCGGAGCTCCACTCCCCAGGACACTGCCACAACCCGTAAATGTGAGGAGGCACCAAGAACAATGTTCTCGTCACAAAACCATCGGAACGATTCCAAGATACCCGCGTGATCCTAAATTTTTTTTAGTGAAATTTGAGGAGAGAAAAGTCAAAACTTCGACGTCAGGAGACCTCACCAGAGCGACGAAGGGACTGAGGAGTAAAAAGAATCCTACTCTCCGATTTATATAATCCTAAGACTCAAAACATTTTTGTTCTAGACTCAACAACGCCAGTGATTCGATCAAGCAGGGGGCTCATAACTCGGGGATGGCTCTGATTACCAACTTGTCACACCCACGATGCGGCTATATCTCCCACGTGTCGAGGCACGACTTAGAGGCATAACCGCATTGTGGTTTTGTCGCAAGAAGGGTCATCTTCACACAATCCCATGTAATGAACAAGAATGGGATAAAGAGTTGGCTTACAATCGCCACTTCACAGAATACATAAATAAATTCATACATCAATCAGAGTACACACATAGGTCCGACTACGGAACCAAAAGAAAAGAAGAAAACCCAACTGCTAGATCCCCGATCGTCCCAACTGGGCTCCACTACTGATCAACAGAAAAAAGAAACATAGTAACGACCAAGGTCCTCGTCAAACTCCCACTTGAGTTCGGTAGCATCGCCTGCACTGGTATCCTCAGCACCTGCAACTGTTTTGGAAGTACCTGTGAGTCACGAGGACCCAGCAATCTCACACCCGCGAGATCAAGACTATTTAAGCTTATAAGAAAGGATGGGGTAATGAGGTGGAGCTGCAGCAAGCACTAGCATATATGGTGGCTAACATACGCAAATAAGAGCGAGAAGAGAAGCAACGGAACAGTCGTCAACGAGTAATGATCAAGAAGTGATCCTGAACTCCTACTTACGTCAAACATAACCCAAAAGCCGTGTTCACTTCCCGGACTCCGCCGAAAAGAGACCATCACGGCTACACACGCGGTTGATGCATTTTAATTAAGTCGAGTGTCAAGTTCTCTGCAATCGGATATTAACAAATTCCCATCTGCCACATAACCGCGGGCACGGCTTTCGAAAGATAATACCCTGCAGGGGTGTCCCAACTTAGCCCATTATAAGCTCTCACGGTCAACGAAGGATAAACCTTCTCCCAGGAAGACCCGATCAGTCTTGGAATCCCGGTCTACAAGACATTTCGACAATGGTAAAACAAGACCAGCAAACGCGCCCGGATGTGCCGACAAATCCCGATAGGAGCTGCACATATCTCGTTCTCAGGGCACACCGGATAAGCTAAGCGTACAGGTACCGACGTAACCCAAGTTGCCAAGGGATGGTCCCGCACGGTGCTGTAGTTTGGACCAACACTCAGAGGAGCACTGGCCCGGGGGGTTAAAATAAAGAAATCCCTTGAGTCTGTAGAACCCAAGGGGAAAAGGCTTAGGTGGCAAATGTTAAAACCAAGGTTGGGCCTTGCTGGAGGAGTTTTATTCAAGGCGAACTGTCAAGGGGGTCCCATAAATCACCCAACCGCGTAAGGAACGCAAAAATCAAGGAACATAACACCGGTATGACGGAAACTAGGGCGGCAAGAGTGGAACAAAACACCAGGCATAAGGCCGAGCCTTCCACCCTTTACCAAGTATATAGATGCATTAATTAAATAAGAGATATTGTGATGTCCCAACATAATTATGTTCCAACAAGGAGCAATCTTCAACTTCACCTGCAACTAACAACGCTATAAGAGGGGCTGAGCAAAAGCGGTAACATAGCCAAACAACGGTTTGCTAGGAAGGGCGACAAAGGTTAGAGGTTCATGGCAATGTGGGAGGCTTGATAAGCAAGTGGTAGGTAGCGCGGCATAGCAATAGAGCGAACAACTAGCAAGCAAAGATAGAAGTGATTTCGAAGGTATGGTCATCTTGCCTGAAATCCCGCAAGGAAGAAGAACGAGTCCATGAAGAAGACAAACGGACGTAGTCGAACGAATCCTCACAACTCCGGAATGAAACCGAAGCTAACGAGAGAAGCAACCAGGAAAGAAACAAACAACATAGTAAACAACCACCACATACACATGGCATGATGCACAAACAAGTATGATGCATGTCCGAGTTAATGAGCATGGCATGGCAAAGTGCAACAAACAACACTACAAATTAAATGGAGCTTAATATGCAACGAATTGCATATTGACGAATCACCATATTTAATTATTTAGTTCTCTCTCGTTTATGTACCCAACAATATTAAATGTTGTTAAACATGGCAAGAGGTGAAGCATAAGTAAACTAACTGTTTAGGCAAGTTTAAATGAGGCCGGAAACAATAAACAACAATTCCGGAAAATCCCCATATGCATATTTCGAATTTGCTACTGTTCTGCCCTAAACACAATTCTAATGTTGTTAACCAGCAAAATAAAGTGCACCATGTAAAACTAGGCACTTTTTACCCCTTTTACATATAAAGTTTATTAAATTCCGAGTTACGGTTAATTAGTTATGGAATAAATCATTTTAACATGGCATTTTATCCAATTTAATCAAACCGCATGTTTAAGCATTTTAAACATGGATGAGAGTGGCATATTGTGAAACTAGATAAAATTCTAAGCACTTTACATATATAAATTATTTACAAAAGATGCACGGTTAATTAATTATTAATGCATGAACATGAGGTTTTTTTTTGTAAAACTGCAATATTCTGGATAAAGGACAAAATCTCAGATCTGGGAAAAAAACTACACGGGCCGAAACTGGCTGGGCCAGCGGTGCACAGGACGGGTTTAGGCGGCTGCTCACATCGGGCCACTTGGCTGGAAGCGAAGAAGCAGCTGGGCTTCGGGAGGCTGGGCCGGTTCACTGGATCCTGGGCCGCGGCAAGCGAGGCAGCGGCTCGGGCGGAGTCAACGGGCACGCAGAGGCGCAGCACCACAATGCATAGGATGCAGGCACGCGCTCGTCTCCCTTGCTCGAACAGAAGGAGAGGCCGCGATGCTCCTGCAGCTGACGACGAGGGGATGGCGGCGCTTGCAAGCAGGGAGGCCAGAGAGCAACGGAGATAGCGGGCCCCGGTGCTAGGGCTTCGGATCTGCACGGGGTCGGAGGGGGACGGCTCCACAGTGGCTGCTCCAAGGTGCGGCGGCGCTGGAGGCAGGGGACTTTCGACGGCGCCATGGTTCCTGTGAGAGAAAAACGAGAGAGGGGAATGGTCAGGTAGGAGCCGCGTGAGGAGGAGAGGAAAGAGAAGGTGGAGAGGGACGGTGCCGTGACCTGGGCATCTCGCCAGCTCTATACGAACGAGAAGACGGAGACCGGCCAGCTCGGAGAGGTAGGGGAAGATGGCGAGATCGGGCAGGCGGTTGACGATACAGGAGCTCCCGGCCGCTGTTGCGTACGGGAAGCAGAGGTGGCCGCAGGGTTTGGTGCTGGTTGCCGCTGTTCCGGCGGGCAGCGGCTTGGGGTCGACGGTGGGTGCGGGGACGAGGCAGCGGGGGTGGAAGGAGGAGGCTGCGGCTTGCTGGGGATTTGGGTGGCGCGGTGATCACGGGAGGTGGTCAGAGGCTGCGGTTGGAGTGGGGTAGAGGAGAACCGAGGAGAAGGGGATCTGGGAGGATCCCGAGGTGGGGTTTGAGTGTGGCGGCGGCGAGGAGGAAAGATGGGACAAGGGGCTAGATTTTAGGGATTGGTCTAGGGTTGGACTAATATATATAGCAGATGAATTTAGGTTAGGGGATATTTGGTCCCTCCGATTTAAAACGGACGGTCAAGAAAAATAAGCTAGGAGAGTCCAACAAAGAAAACGGTGATGTTTTGTAGATGTTTGTGGATGATCCGAATCCAACGGTGACAACAACCCGGGTCGGTTTCGGGGAAGTTCCGGACGCGCGAGAGAGATCTATGCACTGCGCAAGGAGGGGTTAGACGGTCACGGTCAAGAGGGAAGCGAAAATTCGATAGGTCTGAAACGGTCAACGCGGTCAAGGCGATCCGAGGGAAGGTGATGAAGGCAAAGGGAGAAATGTCAACGACGAGTGAATGCAAGTTTTTAAAACATGATGGTAACGAAGTGCCGATGCAATGCAAATGATGCGATGATGAATGCAACCCACAAATAAAACACACGCCGAACACGAAATATATGGAAGGCGTCTGGAGCATCGGTCTTGGGGCGTTATAGAGAGGACCGGCAGGGCCGCGAAGACCGGAAAGGCCGTCAAGGGGCCCCTGTTTGGGTTGCCGGCGGGAGTGGTCCCGCTGAGCAACAACTCTCCCTGGTCCGCTATATTGCCATGATGCCGGACTTCAACGCGCACGGCCTTGACCCGGCCTGGGGCGAGCCGCCAGCAGAGAAGGTGCAGGAGTTTTTCGACAACTTGTCGGAGGGTTATGTCCATGATGAGCCGCTGCTCATCCGCGACACCACCAAGGAGGAGCTGGACTACATTGCCGCCAGTGCGTCGGAGGCGGCACTTGCCGAGGAGGCCGGCAGTGCCGGCACCGTGGAGGACAAGGCCGACGCGGTCGCGGAGGAGAAGGAGCTCGCCCAGTGGGCGGAGTCTGCTGGGGTGGCCAGCGGCGCCAGCGCCGGGGCCCCCTTATTGAAGACGTGGTCGAGGAGTCGGCCGAAGAGGAGGCCGAGGCTGACGACCCTTCGGCCACGGAGAAGAGACGTGTCCTGCGGCGGGCTAGCTTTGGTGTGCCAGTCCGGCCCGGCAGGACCGCGCAGCGGCAACAGGTCCAGGAGCAGTCCGTGCGCCAGACGAGGGCCGCGGTGATGAAAGCCGCGGCAGTGATGAAGGCGGTGAAGGCCGTGGTGGCGAAGAAGCCGGCGACTGCTTCCTTCTCGTCCAAGCAGCACCGGACCCCATCCCCTTCTCCCCCTCCTTCGGACGGCACCATGGAGGCCGAGTTTGACCTCGGGTCTTTTAGCCTGAAGAGGAAGAGGAAGCCAGTGGAGGAGGAGGTGGAGGACGAGTAAGTACTTCGCCCCCCATCATTTCCTGACCTCACGACTGTGTTATCCTCCTTTGATTTGATCTTATCTTCACAGGGACACGGAGACGCTGGCCGAGAGGGTGGCGAAGAGGGCCAAGGCCTCGACGGGCGACAAGCCCCCGGCGGGTACTTCGCATACGCCGGTTTTGGTGGAGAGCAGCCCGGACAGCAGCCCCGATGCAGCCCGAGCTTCAGCCCCCAGCGTGAGTTCATCACTCACTCCTTCACTGATGAGCATCGGGGTTTGAATTCTTGATGCTGAGCTTGCTTGGTTTGTAGGAGGAGAACGACAACAGGAGGAGCCGCCGAGGGCCACTCCCAACACGCCGCCCCCTCGACTACGCCGCCCAGAGGGGCGTCCCCGGCAAGGGCATCCACCACCGAGCCCACGCATATGGAGGAGGACGAGGTGAGCTTGGGTGCCGGTGGTTCTGCCCCAGCGACGAATGCTGGCTTGGAGGGCGCCACTTCTTCTCAGCCCGGTACGGGTAAGTTGGTTGCTTCTCGTCCATGTTCACTCTTCTTCTTTTTGAACCTTGACCTTGGCCCCGTCTCATTCCCTTTCTTGGTATCCAGACCCTTCCTCGGCCGGCCGGGAGGATTGCCCAGGGTTTGCTGGCTGAGCGCAAACAGGAGCTCATCCTGAAGCCATGTGACGTCGAGAAGGCCCAGGGGTGGACCTTGCCGCCCGTGAGGAGGCGCTTGCTGCCACACTCCGCGGCAAGGACGAGGAGATTGAAAAGCTCGTCGCACAGTAGGCCCAGGGGCTGGAGCAGAGTCAGAAGGACACACTCGATGCTCTCGCCCGGGTTCACGCTGGCAAGGTGAAAAAGCTGGAGCTAGAGCGGGACGTGCTGAAGAAGGTGGTCTCGGAGCTGACGAAGGAGTGGGACACGGCCAACCGCTCTCTGGCGGAGGTGCAGGTCACCATTTCCAACAACGCCAAGCTGCTCTCCGAGGCCAACGACTCCATCAGCGATCTGAAGCTGAAGCTGGAAGGCCTGGAGGGGAAGCTTTCGGAGGCCAGGGCCCGCGAGGAGACCCTGACCAAGGCCCTCGAGGAGGAGAAACAGCAGAGGAGGATCGACACCGCTAACCACAAGGACTATGTGGCCAATGTCAACCTCTGGATCAGACGCCTCATCGACGTCGCGGGGAAGCTCACCGCCCAGCTAGCCGTTATGGGCATGCCGGACATCAGGCTCTCCCAGGAGACGACCGTAAGCCCCAACGCCAGGCTGACCCTATTCTTCGAGCGCATCCTCGATGCCCTGGAAGAGCGCCGTTCCAACCGAGCAGCCTACCTGGCCAAAGAGGCCCGAAAGCTCTGTCGGGGAGCCCTGACCAAGGTCCTCACCAAGGTGGCATTCTGGAACCCCAGCGTCGACTTCGCCAATGTGCTGGAGAGCTTGCCGGAGGGTGTGGACCTCGCGGTGCTCGAAGAGCGTATCGAGCCCATCATCAGCCGCGTCAACGGAGTTCCGAGGGTGGAAGGCCAGTGCTGGGACTAGGCGCCCCGTTTCTCATTGCCGCTGCGAGTTCATGATCAAGACGATTTTATCTTAAGTTAGAACCGCAGCAACAATCGATGTAATATAACTCTATAGTACTTTTTAAAACGATGCATGCTATTTTCCTGTTCGATCTTTCTTGGTATGTACGCCCTACACTTAGTTCGACAGGCTTGCCGGCGCGTAAACCCAAGCCGCGGTGCATTGAGGATGGATCCTTAGCGGCCTGCCGGGTGTGCTTGTTGTCGGGCAAACCACCTTACCGTTCTAAGCACGGCCGCTTGAACTATTGAGCGGACTCGAAACAGGACAAGGGCGTTGTCAATAGCGGATAGGCCACCCTGCCGATCTCAATGCGGCCACTCGAACTGTTGAGCGGACTCGAAACAGAACGAGGGCGTTGCCAATAGCGGGAGGGTCCCATCGCGTGCAGGTTTTCCATACAAAGAGCGAGATCTTCTGAGGAAAATAACTTTATAAAAGACAAGGGAATTACTCAAAGTTTCATGTGACTTAGCTTTTTGTGGCCACCTAGAGGATCGTTGCTGTAGCGTACGGCACCAGGGCACGGCTGATTGATGCTGCCTTCTCTTCTCGGGCCACTGTGACGAGGGAGTCGATAGGTTAGCAACCAAACCGGATTTTCACAGCTTGCGCCCCCTACCTGGCGCGCCAAAGATGTCGGTGGAGACGACACCTATGGGATCACAGGGAATCCCTTCTACGGTCGGCGGGCGCGGGGCTGTGAAAAGAGCGGGTTTAAGAGATCAACACGGGAAATTTATCCAGGTTCGGGCCGCCAGTGATGCGTAATACCCTACTCCTGCTGGCTTGTGTTTATCTTGTCTTCTTGGACTAGCTACAAAGCGTGTAGAGTCCAAAAAGTCTGAATCCTCTCTCAGTACACCACGGGCCTCCTTTTATAGTCAAAGGGGCTGCCACAGTGGCACATAGGAGGTGGAAAGTTGTACAGTAGTCGAGTATATCTCTGGCACCGTAGGACAAAACGCATTAAATACGCTACTTAGGTGTCCTCGTACTTTATCCGGGACAGCAATGAGGCCCATCCCGTCCGTCGCCGCTTCGCTTTGCTCCGACACGCGTCCATGCCAACAAGGTGTGCAGCGCCATGTAGGCTGGCAGGCTGCTGAGCTAGTGTGGTGGCAGGGTCTTCACGAAGATCTGCATGCCACCACGCAGGTGCTTGACTAGTTGGCTTAGGAGCCACGTACCACCACGTGGGTACCTGCTTAGTTGCTGGGTCGGCCGCTGAGCTGGGGCGGCGACGCGGCGGCAAGGCCTTGTCGCGGTCTTGCTGATATTCCTGGCAAGGGTCTTGCCGGGGCCTTGCGGGTGCCCTCGGCAAGAGTCTTGCCGGAGCCACATGGGTATCTTCGGCATGAGCCTTGACGGGGCCCCGTGGGCATCCTCGGCAAGGATCTTTGCTGTTGTGTTGTTTCTTGGTTCCTATCTAGGCCTCGCAGGCCCTTTGTCTTCACAAAGATCTGCATGCTACCATGGAGGCGCCTCCCGAGCCTTGGTTCCAGTGTGGTTGATGGCGTCGGAACTTTTAGACTCAAGGGTGGCGGCCCCGTTGCTGTTGGGCAAGTTGCCCCGTCAAGGCTCTTGCCTGGGCCGTGAAGGCCGCCCCGGCAAGGGCCTTGCCGGGGGAGTTTCACCTTGCCCCTCTGCTATTCATGCTTCTGGTCCTGAGCACGGCTCTGGTAGTCTTGTGACTTTGCTTCCTCTTCTGCCCCGCTAAGTGTGGCCATAGGTGCGGGTCTAAATGCCCGTGCACAAGTAAAGGGGTACAAAGAATGGCCCCTACTTTTGTACACCGACAATGATCCATGACAATATACTTTATTTCAGATATAAGAAAACATAACCCATTACGTTGTCTTCCTTGTCCAACATCAACCTTTAGCATGTCATATTTTAATGAGTGCTCACAATCATAAAAGATGTCCAAGATAGTATATTTATATGTGAAAAACCACTCTTTCTTTATTACTTCCTATTAATTGCAACGATGACTAAAACTATGTTTGTCAACTCTCAACAACTTTTATTCATCATACTCTTTTATATGTGAAGTCATTACTCTCCATAAGATTAATATGATCTCTTTAATTCTTTTTATTCTTTCTTTTAGTCCCTCAAGATCATAGAAAGATAATCAAGCCCTTGACTCAAAACTAGTCTTTATTATATTTAGCTCACGGACTCGATTACATAGAAGGATCATAAAGCAAAACTTAAAACTGTTGGAAATATGCCCTAGAGGCAATAATAAATGGTTATTATTATATTTCTTTGTTCATGGTAATTGTCTATTGTTCATGCTATAATTGTGTTATCCGGAAATCGTAATACATGTGTGAATAGATAGACCACAACGTGTTCCTAGTGAGCCTCTAGTTGACTAGCTCGTTGATCAACAGATAGTCATGGTTTCCTGACTATGGACATTGGATGTCATTGATAACGGGATCACATCATTAGGAGAATGATGTGATGGGCAAGACCCAATCCTAAGCATAGCACAAAAGATCGTGTAGTTCGTTTGCTAGAGCTTTTCCAATGTCAAGTATCATTTCCTTAGATCATGAGATCGTGCAACTCCCGGATGCCGTAGGAGTGCTTTGGGTGTGCCAAACGTCACAACGTAACTGGGTGACTATAAAGGTGCACTACGGGTATCTCCGAAAGTGTCTGTTGAGTTGGCACGGATCGAGACTGGGATTTGTCACTCCGTATGACGGAGAGGTATCTCTGGGCCCACTTGGTAATGCATCATCATAATGAGCTCAATGTGACTAAGGAGTTAGCCACGGGATCATGCATTACGGTACGAGTAAAGTGACTTGCCGGTAACAAGATTGAACTAGGTATTGGGATACCGACGATCGAATCTCGGGCAAGTAACGTACCGATTGACAAAGGGAATTGTATACGGGATTTATTGAATCCTCGACATCGTGGTTCATCCGATGAGATCATCCTGGAAAATGTGGGAGCCAACATGGGTATCCAGATCCCGCTGTTGGTTATTGACCGGAGAGGCGTCTCGGTCATGTCTGCATGTCTCCCGAACCCGTAGGGTCTACACACTTAAGGTTCGGTGACGCTAGGGTTGTAGAGATATTAGTATGCGGAAACCCGAAAGTTGTTCGGAGTCCCGGATGAGATCCTGGACGTCACGAGGAGTTCCGGAATGGTCCGGAGGTGAAGAATTATATATAGGAAGTCCAGTTTCGGCCATCGGGAAAGTTTCGGGGGTTATCGGTATTGTACCGGGACCACCGGAAGGGTCCCGGGGGTCCACCGGGTGGGGCCACCTATCCCGGAGGGCCCAATGGGCTGAAGTGGGAAGGTAACCAGCCCTTAGTGGGCTGGGGCGCCCCCCCTTGGGCCTCCCCCTGCGCCTAGGGTTGGAAACCCTAGGGGTGGGGGCGCCCCACTTGCCTTGGGGGGCAAGCCACCCCCTTGGCCGGCGCCCCCCCTCAGATGGGATCTCCAGGGTGGCCGGCGCCCCCCCAGGACCCCTATAAATAGTGGGGGGAGGGAGGGCAGCAGTACTACAGCCCCTGGAGCCTCTCTCTCCCCCTGCAACACCTCTCCCTCCCGCTTGCGCTTGGCGAAGCCCTGCCGGGATCCCCGCTACTTCCACCACCACGCCGTCGTGCTGCTGGATCTCCATCAACCTCTCCTTCCCCCTTGCTGGATCAAGAAAGAGGAGACGTCGCTGCTCCGTACGTGTGTTGAACGCGGAAGTTCCGTCCGTTCGGCACTTGGATCACGGCGAGTACGACTCCATCAACCCCGTTCACTTGAACGCTTCCGCTCGCGATCTACAAGTGTATGTAGATGCACTCCTTTCCCCTCGTTGCTAGTATACTCCATAGATGGATATTGGTGATGCGTAGAAAATTTTAAAATTCTGCTACGATCCCCAACAAAAACTAGATCATACTAAAACTTTATTCTACTAGATCAAGATGTTACCAAAAGGATTGAACTAAGAAAAACGATAAAGATAGAAGTGTGATGGTGATACGATACCGGGGCACCTCCCCCAAGCTTGGCAGTTGCCAAGGGGAGTGCCCATACCCATGTGATTATGTCTCTTTCCTCAGAGGTGCTGATGATGGAGTTGTTGATGATGTAGGCTTGTCGTCCATCTTCCAAGGCATAGGTTCACAATCATAGAAGGATGACCGAGTCTCCGGGATCCTCAAATCTGCAGCCAAACTCATCCTCTTGAATCTAAATTCATGCTCACAGTTTTGGTTTTGCAGGTCATAGATCTGGGCTTGGAGATGCTCGATTTTCTCATGAAGCTTGAAGATGGTCTCCCCAATGTTCTAGGCATCCAGCTTGTGGTTGTTGGTGAACTCCGCGATCATCATGTGGTTGGCGTTGAGTCCGCGTTCCACCATCCCCTAGCACTTGAAAACTTGTTGCTCCATTTCTTCGAGTCTTGTCTCCACGCTTCCGGTCCTCCTTGGTCCCTTGGCATCGCGGATGTGCAGCACCCCTCACGCATCTCAATGGTTTGAGGGTGTTGCAGCACCTCCGCGAGGTAGGGGTTGATGACCTTCTCGAAGAATATGTCCTTGGGGGCGCTTGAAGACGTCATGGTGATCTAGATCTTTTAGACAAATAGCTCGAAACAAAAACAGAGGATATTTGCGTGGTACGGTGGTCAAATCCTTCGGGAGATTATATAATGAATTTTTACCGACCAAAAAAAGTATCGTGCAAGAAAACGGAGTCCGGAGGGCACACGAGGTGCCCACGAGGCAGGGGGCGCGCCCAGGGGGGTAGGGCGCGCCCTCCACCCTCGTGTCCTTTCCGGACTGCTTCTTATTTTCCTATTTTCTTAAATATTCCAAAACGGAGAAAAAATGCTATTAGAACTGTTTTGGAGTCGGTTTACTTACCGTACCACAGACCAATTCCTTTTCGGAGTCTGAAATGTTCTGGAAAGTGTCCCTTATATATATTCCTCCGAGGTCACAATCTCAATAACATTACTTTCAACATTTATTGGATTACCTGAGATATAATGTTTGATTCTTTGACCGTTCACCACCTTTGGATTTGTGCCTTCGAGGTTGTTGATTTTTATGGCACCGGATTGGTAGACCTCCTCGATAACGTAAGGACCCTCCCATGTAGAGAGAAGTTTTCCTGCAAAAAATCTTAAACGAGAGTTGTATAACAGAACATAATCACCTACATTAAACTCACATTTTTGTATCCTTTTGTCATGCCATCTTTTAACCTTTTCTTCATACAATTTGGCATTCTCATAGGCCTGGGTTCTGCACTCATCAAGTAAGCTAATGTCAAATTGTCTCTTCTCACCGGCAAGTTTGAAATCATAATTGAGCTATTTAATGGCCCAATATGCCTTATGTTCTAGTTCGAGAGGTAAATGATAGGCTTTTGCATAAACCATTTTATATGGAGACATTCCCATAGGATTTTTATATGCTGTTCTATAGGCCCATAATGCATCATCAAGTTTCGTGGACAAATATTTTCTAGATCTATTAACAGTCTTTTGCAAAATTAATTTGATCTCTCTATTACTCAGCTCTACTTGGCCACTAGATTGTGGGTGGTATGGAGCTGCAATTCTATGATTAACGTCATACTTAGCAAGCATTTTAGGAAAAGCACCATGAATAAAATGTGAACCACCATCGGTCATTAAGTATCTAGGGACTCCAATCCTCGGAAAAATAACTTCTTTAAGCATCTTAATATAGGTGTTATGATCAGCACTACTAGTTGGAATTGCTTCTACCCACTTAGTAATGTAATCAACAGCAACTAAAATATGTGTATACCCACTAGAGGAAGGAAACAGTCCCATATAATCAAAGCCCCAAACATCAAATGGTTCAATAACAAGTGAATAGTTCATAGGCATTTCTTGACGTCTACTAATATTACCAATTCTTTGACATTCATCACAAGACAAGACAAACTTACAGGCATCTTTGAAAAGAGTAGGCCAATAAAAACCGGATTGCAATACCTTATGTGCAATTCTATCTCCAGCGTGGTGTCCTCCATAAGCGTCAGAGTGACACTTGCGTAGGACCTGTTCCTGTTCATGCTCAAGTACACAACGTCTAATAACACCATATACTCCTTCTTTATAAAGGTGTGGGTCATCCCAGAAGTAATGTCTTAAATCATAGAAAACCTTTTTCTTTTGCTGGTATGTGAAACTAGGTGGTATAAATTTAGCAACAATGTAATTAGCATAATCAGCATACCATGGAGCAATACGAGAAGCATTTATGACAACTAATTATTCATCAGGAAAGCTATCATCAATAGGTAGTGGGTCATCAAGAACATTCTCTAACCTAGCTAAGTTGTCTGCAACGGGGTTCTCAGCTCCCTTTCTATCAATAATATGCAAATCAAATTCTTGTAGTAGGAGAACCCATCTGATAAGTCTAGGTTTAGCATCTTTCTTTTCCCTAAGATATTTTATAGCAGCATGATCAGTGTGAACAGTTACTTTAGAATCAACAATATAAGGTCTGAGCTTATCACAAGCAAATACAACTGCTAAAAATTTGTTTTCAGTAGTAGCATAATTTCTCAGGGCATTGTCTAGAGTTTTACTAGGATATTGAATAACATTTAATTTCTTATCAACTCTTTGTCCTAGAACAATGCCTACAGCATAATCACTAGCATCACACATAATCTCAAAGGGTAAATTCCAATCAGGAGGCTGAACAATAGGTGCAGAAATCAAGGCTTTCTTAAGTATTTCAAATGCTTCGAAACAATCGTCATCAAAGACAAAAGGAACATCTTTTTGTAAGAGAGAAGTCTTTAATGAACCTCCTATAAAACCCAGCATGACCAAGGAAACTTCTTATACCTTTAATGCCCTTAGGGCACGGCATCTTCTCAATAGCATCAACTTTAGCTTTATCAACTTCAATACCTCTTTCAGAAATTTTATGCCCCAAGACAATACCTTCATCAACCATAAAGTGGCACTTCTCCCAATTCAAGACAAGATTAGTTTCTTCACATCTCTGCAAAACTCGATCAAGGTTGCTTAAGAAATCATCAAAAGAAGTTCCATATACGGAAAAATCATCCATGAAAACCTCAACAATCTTTTCACAAAATTCAGAGAATATAGCAGTCATACATCTTTGAAAGGTAGCAGGTGCATTGCATAAACCAAAAGGCATACTTCTATAAGCAAAGGTACCAAAAGGGCAAGTAAAGGTGGTCTTTTCTTGATCCTCTTTTGACACAGGTATTTGAGAGAAACCAGAATAACCGTCTAGAAAGCAAAAAATGTGTATGTTTGGATAATCTTTCTACCATTTTATCAATAAAAGGTAAGGGGTAATGATCTTTTTAGTAGCTTTATTTAGTTTGCGAAAATCAATTACCATTCTATAACCTGTAACAATTCTTTGCGGGATCAATTCATCTTTATCATTAGGAATAACAGTAATACCTCCCTTCTTAGGGACACAATGGACAGGACTTACCCATTGACTATCAGCAACAGGATAAATTATACTTGCCTCTAGAAGCTTTAGTATTTCTTTCCGTACCACTTCTTTCATCTTACGATTTAATCGTTGTTGGTGATCAACAACCGGTTTAGCGTCCTTCTCCAATTTTATTTTGTGTTGTCATAGAGTGGGACTAATGCCCTTAAGATCATCAAGGGTATATCCAATAGTAGCACGGTGCTTCTTCAGAGTTTTCAATAATTTCTCTTCTTCCTGCTCTGAAAGGTTAGCACTAATAATAACAGGATATATCTTCTTTTCATCAAGATAAGCATATTTAAGAGTATCCGGCAATGGTTTGAGCTCAAACACGGGATCACCCTTGGGTGGAGGAGGATCCCCTAGAATTTCAACAGGCAAGTTATGTTTCAAAATAGGTCACTTTTTAAAGAATACTTCATCTATTTCCCTTCTTTCATTCATAAACATATCATTTTCATGGTCTAGCAAATATTGTTCTAAAGGATCGTTAGGAGGCACGTCAATGGAAGCAAGACCAATAATTTCATCCTTACTAGGCAATTCTTTATCATGGAATTGTCTACGAAATTTAGCAAAATTAAAATCATGAGACATATCCCCTAAACCAATAGTAACAACATCCTTTTTGCAATCTATCTTAACATTAACAGTATTCAAGAAGGGTCTACCAAATATAATGGGACAAAAGTCATCTTGTGGGGAACCAAGAACAAGAAAATCAGTAGGATATTTAACTTTCCCACACAATACTTCAACATCTCTTACAATCCCAACTGGTGAAATAGTATCTCTATTAGCAAGCTTAATTGTAACATCAATACCTTCTAACTCAGCAGGTGCAATATCATGCATAATTTCTTCGTATAAAGAATGAGGTATTGCACTCGCACTAGCACCCATATCACATAAACCTTGATAGAAATGATCTCCTATTTTAACAGAAATAACAGGCATGCCTACAACGGGTCTATGTTTATTTTTAGTATCGGGTCTAGCAATTCTAGCAGCTTCATCACCGAGGTAAATAACATGCCCATCAATATTATCGACCAAGAGATCCGTAACCATAGCAATACTAGGTTCAACTTTAATTTGCTCCAGGGGTGTAGGTCTTCTAATATTACTTTTGTTGACCACAGTTGAAGCTTTAGTATGGTCCTTTATTCTAGCAGTGAAAGGTGTTTTCTCAATATAAGCGGTAGGAACAATAGGATCAACATTATAAGTGATAGTCTTTTCTTCAACTTTAATAGGTTCAACTACTTTTACTTCAATGGGAGGATGATATTTAAACCACTTCTCCTTAGGGAGATCAACATGATTAGCAAATGATTCACAGAATGAAGCTACTATCTCAGAGTCAAGTCCATATTTAGTGCTAAATTCACGGAAAACATCGGTATCCATAAAAGATTTAAACAATCAAACTTAGGTGTTATACCTGACTCCTTACCTTCATCGAGTTCCCAATATTCAGAGTTGCGTTTAATTATTTCCAATAAATCCCATTTGAATTCAATAGTCTTCATCATAAAAGAACCAGTACAAGAAGTTTCGAGCATGGAGCGATTATTGAGAGAAAGTCGAGCGTAAATTTTTTGAATAATAATTTCTCTTGAGAGCTCATGATTGGGGCACGAATATAACACTGACTTAAGCCTCCCCCAAGCTTGAGCGATACTTTCTCCTTCGCGAGGCCAAAAATTATATATATAATTACGATCACGATGAACCAGATGCATAGGATAAAACTTCTGATGAAATTCCAATTTCAATCGGTTGTAGTTCCATGATCCCATATCATCACATAGCCTAAACCATGTCAATGCCTTTCCCTTCAAAGATAAAGGGAAGACTTTATTCTTGATAACATCCTCGGGCATACTTGCAAGCTTAAAAAATCCACAAACTTCATCCACATAGATTAGGTGTATGTAACGTTCGGGATGTAACGTTCCATCTCCTGTAAAAGGATTAGCTAGCCGTTTCTCTATCATACCCAAAGGAATTTCAAAATAAACATTTTCAGTAGGTTCAGTAGGTTGAGGAGCAACTCTTTGCTCTATTGGTCGGGGTGAAGATACCCCGAACAAGCCCCTCAAAGGATTATTTTCCATAGTAACAAGTGACAGTAAATTTCAGCACACTATATAAATTTTTCCTTACCAAATTCCACTTACCAAACGCGCTTTACTCCCCGGCAATGGCACCAGAAAAGAGTCTTGATGACCCACAAGTGTAGGGGATCTATCATAGTCCTTTCGATAAGTAAGAGTGTCGAACCCAATGAGGAGCGGAAGGAAATGATAAGCAGTTTTCAGTAAGGTATTCTTTGCAAGCACTAAAATTATCGGTAAGAGATAGTTTTGTGATAAGGTAATTTGTTACGAGTAACAAGTAATAAAAGTAAATAAGGTGCAGCAATATGGCCCAAGCCTTTTTGTAGCAAAGGACAAGCCTGGACAAACACTTATATAAAGGAAAGCGCTCCCGAGGAGACATGGGAATTATCGTCAAGCTAGTTTTCATCACGCTCATATGATTCGCGTTCGTTACTTTGATAATTTGATATGTGGGTGGACCGGTGCTTGGGTACTGCCCTTCCTTGGACAAGCATCCCACTTATGATTAACCCCTCTTGCTAGCATCTGCAAATACAAAAGAAGTATTAAGGTAAACCTAACCATAGCATGAAACATATGGATCCAAATCAGCCCCTTACGAAGCAACGCATAAACTAGGGTTTAAGCTTCTGTCACTCTAGCAACCCATCATATACTTATTACTTCCCAATTCCTTCCTCTAGGCCCACACAATGGTGAAGTGTCATGTAGTCGACGTTCACATAACACCACTAGAGGAAAGACAACATACATCTCATCAAAATATCGAACGAATACCAAATTCACATGACTACTTATAGCAAGACTTCTCCCATGTCCTCAGGAACAAACGTAACTACTCACAAATCATATTCATGTTCATAATCAGAGGGGTGTTAATATGCATAAAGGATCTAAACATATGATCTTCCACCAAATAAACCAACTAGCATCAACTACAAGGAGTAATCAACACTACTAGCGACCCATAGGTACGAATCTGAGGTTTTGAGACAAAGATCAGATACAAGAGATGAACTAGGGTTTTGAGAGGAGATGGTGCTAGTGAAGTTGTTGATGGAGATTGACCCCCTCCTAGTGAGAGGATCGATGGTGATGATGATGGTGATGATTTCCCCCTCCCGGAGGGATGTTTCCCCGGCAGAACAGCTCCGCCGGAGCCCTAGATTGGTTTCGCCAGGTTTCGCCTCGAGACGGTGGCGCTTCGTCCTGAAAGCTTCCTTCTGATTTTTTCCAGGGCGAAAGACTTCATATAGCAAAAGATGGGCACCGGAGGCCTGCCATGGGGCCCACGAGGCAGGGGGCGCGCCCAGGGGGTAGGGCGCGCCCCCCACCCATGTGTACGGTGTGTGGCCCCCCTCTGGTGGTTTCTTCGCCCAATATTTTTAATATATTCCAAAACTGACTTTCGTGGAGTTTCAAGACTTTTGGAGTTGTGCAGAATAGGTCTCTAATATTTGCTCCTTTTCTAGCCCAGAATTCATGCTGCCGGCATTCTCCCTCTTCATGTAAACCTTGTAAAATAAGAGAGAAAACGCATAAGTATTGTGACATAATGTGTAATAACAGCCCACAATGCAATAAATATCGATATAAAAGCTTGATGCAAAATGGACGTATCAGAGCTAAGGTAAAATGAAGTTGGGACACATGAAGTCACATAATTGCCACGTAATGTTGACACAAATCCTTGCAGTGGCTATCAGGAATTTGATGGAAAAAGATATAAGAAACACACTCATTGACCTCTGTGATTTCTTCAACCAACTATGGCAGAAAGTTGTAGATCCTGAAGAGTTGGATCATATGCAAGATGATATTGCAAGAATATTGTCCAACATAGAGATGTTCTTCCCACCGTCATTCTTTGATGTTATGGTCCATCTCACTGTGCACCTTGTCGACGAGATAAAGTATTGTGGTCATGTGTTTCTTCACAACATGTATCCCTTCGAGCGGTTCATGGGAATACTGAAGCGCTTTTTTTGGAACCGAAACCATCCAGAGACAAGCATCCTAGAAGGTTATACCGCGGAGGAGGTGGTTGAGTTTTGGATCAAATACATGAAACAAAGACCTATATGTTTGCCCATCTCTCGCCACGAGGGAAGGCTGAAAGGTAAGACGGTCCTTGCTGGCAAGCAAATGGCCGCACCCAGAGAATTGGCAGAGAAAGCCCATTTGACGGTACTACTTAACAGCCCAGTTCTCAGTGCTTATGCCGAAGAACACTTGGCGGAGATACGCCACAGCTTCTTACCAATGGTGCCTTCATCATATGTGGAGATGAAGGAGCACACTAAGAACTACGCTGAATGGCTGAAGAATCGTTTGGCATAGGGATCCATCGATGACATTGCTACGTGGTTGGCACAAAGGCCATCACCTATGGTGTTGACGTACCAAGCATATGACATAAATGGATACACGTGCTACACTGAGGAACGTGATCGGAAGACCTCGTATTAGAACAGCTCTGTTCGAATAGAATGCATGGCTGTAAATGAAGCTGATAAAAGGGTATACTATGGAACCATCGAAGAGATTTGGGAGCTTGACTATGTGAAAGTTAAGGTGGCATTATTCAGGTGCGCATGGATCCCTCTTGACCAGGTAAGGATTGATGAGTATAGGAAGACCTGTGTTAACAGGACAACGATGGCATATCACGCAGACCCATTCATTCTTGCCAGCGATCCTACCCAGATTTTCTTTGTGGAAGACCCCTTGCATAATAACTGCCATTTAGTGATGCATGGGAAGAGAAGGGTACTGGGTGTCGACGATGTTGCCGATGAGGACGAGTACGATGAATTTGATGAGTTGCCAGCAAAGGGATCACGCACCCGTGTAACAGAGCAGCGTAAAATCATCAAAAAACCCAAGTTCATTGGGGGTCAACGTAATGATCCCAGTTCCCTCATGTGCATGGGAATTAAGCCGTAAGACTAGTCTTTATGCCTACCCTGCAACTTAATTCGTTCAATTTAGAACTGTCGCGTGTACTGAATTTGTGAGTTATGCCCGGTTTTCTGTTGATGTAAGAACCGTCAATATGTTGACCTTGATATGCTGTGAGCTCAGGAAATGAATATGAACTGTTTTTTGTTATTATTATTATTATTATTATATCATAGAGGTAGCACACTCAATTGATCTCACTACAGTATGTGTGAACAAAAATATGCAATCTGGTCTGCGAATAGCACACAGTTTGTTGATGAAAGCCGTGTGCTGACCAAACCCCGCCCACGATCTGAGTCGTGCTTTCTGATTGGCCAGAACCCAAACCCCATGGATCATACGTCTGCACCGTTGGATCCTCCGAGATCGAACGGTGATCCTCATCCCTTTCGGTAGCACATGCAGTTCCGGTTGTAATTTTATTTTTATGCACAAAATGCACGTTAATCTCAAAAAATGTCTTAAATATAGCTAACATACTTGAAATGCACCAGAAAATCAAACCCATGGTATAATGGTGATTGCATACCGTGGAAATTTTATGAGGCCAAATGATGAAGTCACCGACCACAAGAGTTTGAATTGACACGTCTCCTTTTGGAAACCATGATCCTTCATGTGAGATGCTCCGGTTTGGAAGGAGCAGTCATCACAACTTGTGCCAAACTTTACCAATTTTTTTCCACGGGGTCACGAGAGCACGCCACGGGCACACATCGATTTTGATGATGTCCGAACTCCATCTGAATTTCCTGTAATTAAAATACCAACTAGGCCTATGCCAGTGGCCACACCTCGCAGCCAAAATGTTTGAAACTTCTCCCCGCTTCTCGAACAAACGGATGAAAACACACAAAGCGACGCAAAAATGATTTGTACACCTTCTTTGCTAGGCTGATAGTAAGGGGGTATCATAGCTAGTATCATGCATGCCAGCTAGGAAATTTTGATGAGCTGTCATAGAATTAAATGAAGAAAGAGAGGGTTAATTATCATATCATGAAACCGTATCATAATAAATGCTATGCTACTATGTGTCATGCACGATAATAAATAAATTAGTACATATGATACTACTCTATGATACTATGCATTAGACTAGCCACAGTGGGAGTAACTTTAGCAGTAACATCGATTCCAACTCAACAAATTTGCTTATGTGGCAATGAGTTAATGAGGAGAGAGGTAGTTCGAGTAACTTAGCTAGTTATTGTAACATCACATGTCCCAATGCAATATGAGTCTATAACCTAAGAAATGAGGCTTTGCATGTTACCATACTTATGTTACTACCCACCATGAAAGGTAGTAACATAGTCTAGGGATATGTGTGTGTTACTAGTGTATGTTACTCTCCATTGTGGCTAGTCTTAGAGCAAGTACAATAGAGTGACATAAGCAGGCTATAAGGAATAGAATAATATATATGTGCTTATTAGTTGGAGGAAAGAGAAGAGGAGAGAGAAGAGAAGCGGGCTCTTGGTTAGTAGAGCTAGCTGCAACACGAGACTCAAGACACTTTGTGAGGATGTAAGGTGGGCCAACTATTGATAAACTAGTACGTATTTAAAACTTATTATTGTACATGCCGCCTAAGAGGTTGGCTATATATGACATGGCAACTTCTTATAGCCGACCATTAGCTGTATTATTAACCATGCTCTTAGTGAGGTAGCTAGTATATCATAGACTAGCTAGTATCATACTCCCTCCTTTCCGGTTTATAGGGCTCAATTCAAAAATCTCACCAACCAAGGTAGATGGTGAGTGGTGGAATACTTTTTGTAGTTTGCAAAAACACCCAATTAATGCTTTTGTTTTACTCAAAAAATTATGTTTACCAATGTATTAATTGCAATACATGCATGCATAAAGTACATGCATTGGTCAATTTTCTCTTAATATATACTTGCATGCAATGATTTAATAAACCTTGGAATCTGAACATGTGATGGGGAACAACCAAATTGAGCCTTATAAAATGGACAAACTAAAATTTTGAGATAAGCCTATAAACCGGAAAGGATGGAGTATATATGCATGATAATAGTATATGATCGGTAATACCTCTGTAATGCGCGCATGGATAGTATCATAAGTTGCCTTATTAATTGTCATGCATGACACAAAATAGTACAACATTTAATATGATATGGTATCATGATATGATACCACACCCTCTCTTTCCTCATTTAACAGTGTGCCACATCATTGATACGTCTCCAACGTATGTATAATTTTTGATTGTTCCATGCTATTATATTATCTCTTTTGGATGTTTAATGGGCTTTACTAAGAACTTTTATATGATTTTTGGGACTAACATATTAACCTAGAGCCCAGTGCCAATTTCTTTTTTTTTGCCTATTTCAGTGTTTCGCAGAAAAGGAATATCAAACGGATTCCAAACAGAATGAAACCTTCGGGAGAGTTATTTTTGGAACGGAAGCAATCCAGGAGACTTGGAGTTGAAGTCAAGGAAGCTTCGAGGTGGCCACGAGGCAGGGAGGCACGCCTGCCCCCTGAGCGCGCCCCCACCCTCGTGGGCCCCTCGTGGCTCCCCTCACTGACTTCTTTCGCCTATATATATCCATATACCCTAAAAACATCGAGGAACAGAATAGATCGGGAGTTCCACCGCCGCAAGCCTCTGTAGCCACCAAAAACCAATCGGGGCCCTGTTCTGGCACCCTGCCGGAGGGGGGGATCCCTCACCGGTGGCCATCTTCATCATCCCGCGCTTTCCATGATGAGGAGGGAGTAGTTCACCCTCGGGGCTGAGGGTATGTACCTGTAGCTATGTGTTTGATCTCTCTCTCTCGTGTTCTTGAGGTGGTACGATCTTGATGTATCGCGAGCTTTGCTATTATAGTTGGATCTTATGATGTTTCTCCCCCTATACTCTCTTGTAATGGATTGAGTTTTCCCTTTGAAGTTATCTTATCGGATTGAGTCTTTAAGGATTTGAGAACACTTGATATATGTCTTGCATGTGCTTATCTGTGGTGACAATGGGATATCACGTGATCCACTTGATGTATGTTTTGGTGATCAACTTGCGGGTTCCGCTCGTGAACTTATGCATAGGGGTTGGCACACGTTTTCGTCTTGACTCTCCGGTAGAAACTTTGGGTCACTCTTTGAAGTTCTTTGTGTTGGTTGAATAGATGAATCTGAGATTGTGTGATGCATATCGTATAATCATACCCACGGATACTTGAGGTGACATTGGAGTATCTAGGTGACATTAGGGTTTTGGTTGATTTGCGTCTTAAGGTGTTATTCTAGTACGAACTCTGTGATAGATTGAACGGAAAGAATAGCTTCGTGTTATTTTACTACGGACTCTTGAATAGATCGATCCGAAAGAATAACTTTGAGGTGGTTTCGTACCCTACAACAATCTCTTCGTTTGTTCTCCGTTGTTAGTGACTTTGGAGTGACTCTTTGTTGCATGTTGAGGGATAGTTATATCATCCAATTATGTTATTATTGTTGAGAGAACTTGCACTAGTGAAAGTATGAACCCTAGGCCTTGTTTCAACGCATTGCAATACCGTTTTCGCTCACTTTTATCATTAGTTACCTTGCTATTTTTATATTTTCAGATTACAAATACTCATATTATCATCCATATTGCACTTGTATCACCATCTCTTCGCCGAACTAGTGAACCTATACAATTTACAATTGTATTGGGTGTGTTGGGGACACAACAGACTCTTTGTTATTTGGTTGCAAGGTTGTTTGAGAGAGACCATCTTCATCCTACACCTCCCACGGATTGATAAACCTTAGGTCATCCACTTGAGGGAAATTTGCTACTGTCCTACAAACCTCTGCACTTGGAGGCCCAACAACGTCTACAAGGAGAAGGTTGCGTAGTAGACATCAATCATCCAAAAAGTCTAGTTGGCATGCATGATACCGCTTGATACTCCCATATTACGACCAGCCTTAGGGTGGCCATAGTGGGGGTATCATAGCCGGCATCATGCACTCGGGAATAACAAATATGATGATGTGGCAAAGAAGCAGTAACATAGGTAGATACGATAATATATATATATATAAAACAAATGCTATACTACTTTGTGTCATGCATGGGCATAAATACGGTCATCGATGATATATACTACTCTATGATACTATATATGCACTATGAAGGTACGTACGTAGTATCATACACTAGTATCATATGCATGATATTGTATATGATACTCCCCACTATATAAGGCTGGCCATAGTGGTGGTATATAGCATAGCCGACGATGTCATGCACTCGTAAATAGCAAGTATGCTGATGTGGCAAAGAATTAAATATATATAGAAAGGGTTAGAGTAACATATATGTAGATACCATATCATATTAAATGCGACGCTAATTTGTGTCATGCATGGCAATAAATATTAGCTATGATACTATACTCTATGTATTATAGTATGCGCTATAATTAATTAAAGGTAGTATCATACACTAGTATCATATATATATATATGCATGATACTAGTATATGACACTCTCCACTATGAGTAGCCTAAGTATATATAGCCTAACAAAAACACCCACATGTAGTTGTAGTAGGGTTTTTGACGTTAATTAATTATATGCACGAAAATGCAATGCAAGGTCAGTGCAAAGAATGACTTAAACACACCAGACGACCTGAAATAGGCCGGAACGATGTAGCTAGCTAGTAACTGAAGGTTTGTAGTCCGAAGTGCCGCATCTCCTTTTTGAAACTATTATCCTTCTTGTGAAATGCTCCGGTATGGAAGGTGCGAGCACCTAAACTTGTGCCAAACTTTACCATTTTTTCCATGCGATCGTGAGAGCACGCGACAGTGACACAATGATTTTTGTTATTTTCCGGACTCTATATGCATTTCCTAAAATTAAATACCAACAAGGCCTACGCCTCTGGACGCACCCTGCGGCCGAACTGCTTGAAGTTTTTTCCCGTTTCTCGCACAATGAATGAAAACTCGCAAATCGACACACAGATGATCTTGCTAACACGCACGTGTAGTTACGACTAATATATATATATATACATACATACAAACAAGATCTCTTTTTTTGCATATTCAAAGGTTGAGATTGCTAGTGAGGCCTGCCGCTTGGTAAAATGTACCAGAAAATCAAAGCATAGGGTACAATCGTGATTTCTTACCGTGGAAAAAAATTGGAGGCGAAATGATGAACTCATGTTTTCATTCAAACAAAAGTATGATGTTAGGTAATGTAAATGTTTTCAAATAGCACACGGTTCACTCACGGAGGCCGTGTGTCCACTAAACTGTGTCGTGCGTTCTGATTGGCCAGAACCCAAACCCCACGGATCGTACGTCTGCCCCGTTGGATTCTCCTTGATCGAACGGCGATCCTCATCCCTTTCAACAACACATGTAAATGTTTTCAAATAGCCCCTCCCAAAAAAATATTTTCAAATAGCACACGGTGCACTCACGAAAGCCGTGTGACTACCAAACCGTGGCCGATGCCCCCCTTTGCTGCGCCCGCAATCTGAGTCGCGCATTCTGATTGGCCAGAACCCAAACCCCACGGATCGTACGTCTGCACCGTTGGATGCTCCCAGATCGAACGACAATCCTCATCCCTTTCGGCAGGAAATGCAGTCAGGCTAGGAATTGATTTATATGCCAAAATACTCGGCAAATGCCAAAAAATGTCTTACATATAGCACACGAGACCTGAAATGCGCTAGCAAATCAAACCCGTGGTATAATTGTGATTGCTTTACGTGGGAAAAATTTACAGGCGAAACAATGAACTCACGTCTTCATTTCAAAATTAGTACGTCTTCATTTCAAACAAAATTATTCTAATTGTGCACACGAGCGCTTAGAGGCAACCATTTGCATAGGCCTTTCCACGCGCACGGTGACCGGGGATATTTTTCACCCTTTTCACCTAGGCCGCCAACACCCCCCTCCACCGTCTGCCCGCGTTTCACTCAACTAGTCCACCCAATCTCCATCGCCAGCTCCCCCTCCCCCAGATCCACAGCATAACCCTCTCCGGCGCCGCCGTGCTCACCCCAGCCGTGTGCCCGCTCTTTAGCGTCAAGCCTACTTCCACTGTCGTTCCCAACACGCGGCGGCCCGCGCCTCGCCATCTTTGTTTGCTCGCCAGCCACCCTCGAGCATATCGTTGTAGTAACCCTCGCCTCTCTTGTGGTCCGGCCGGGTTTGGATTAAGAAGCCTGCTAGTTACTGCTCTCCATCGCGGTGAGGCATATTTACTCGCAATACCACTTCCAATTTCATTCCGTATGTTCCCAAATTAGCTATAAAATAACGGAGAGCATATATATGTTCATTATCTACCTTCCTTACTACATATAAGTTGTATTTGTTCCAATAAGTTACTGCCTATTAACAGATCACGGGCGCCCGAGTCACACAAACTTAACAAATAGTAGTACATTTTCTAAATTATTGCATGTCATGTTTAGAAAGCTTGATACCAAGTTGTTAGTTGTATGCTTATCCTTCTTTCCTGAGTTTCGCATGTGTTCTCTATAGATGCCGAGTAGCAGCGACAACACTCATGCTTCAGGCGATGTATCTTCATCTGATTCGGACAACCCTAGGTCTTCAGCAGATTGGGAGGGATCAAATAATCTTGAACGAGATAGACCTACAGCAATTACCTTTCCGGTCAGGACACGGAGGAACGCTCCAAGGATGCGCACACACCAGCCTAAAGGTGTATATGAAGTAACCGAGATTGATTTAAAGTCTTGGGCTCCAACTAAACCAGATAAAGCACACACGAGGTTCAGGAGTTGATACGTCTCCATCGTATCTATAATTTTTTATTGTTTCATGCCAATATTATACAAGTTTTACATACTTTTGGCAACTTTTTATATGATTTATTGGACTAACCTATTGATCCAGTGCTAGTGCCAGTTCCTGTTTGTTTCATGTTTTCTGTATTGCAGAAAATCCATATCAAACAAAGTCCAAACGCGATAAAACTTTACGGAGATTTATTTTGGAATTTATGTGATTTTTGGGAGGTGGAATCAACGCAAACGAGGGCCCACAACCCACCAGGGCGCGCCAGGCACTGTCGATGCACAAAAGTAGGGGCTCTCCTTTTTTACCCCATTACTTATGCACGAGCAGTCAGAGCCACACTTGCGGCCACACTAAGCAGGGCAGAGGATGGAAATAAAGGCCCAAGACGGCCAAAGCAACGCCAGGACAGAGACACGAAGAGCAAGAGGGCTAGGTGGACTCCCCAGGCAAGACCCTTGCCGGGGCAACTTACCCAATGCCAGCAAAGCGCGCCGCCCTTGAGCCCAAGGGCTCCAACACCATCAACCGCATTAGAACCAAGGCTCAGGAGGCACCTTTGTGGTGGCATGCAGATCTTTGTGAAGATCATAAACATACAAGATCAGATGAGGACCAGAAGACGACGATCCTCGGCGGGATCCTAGCCGAGGAAATCCACGAGACCCCCGGCAAGACCCTTGCTGGGGACGACCGCGATGCCCCGGCAAGACCCTTGCCGAGGACACTCGCGAAGCCACGGCGAGGCCCACATCTGCCAAGGCTCCACCGCCGTTCCCATACAGCTGCCAACCCAACCAGCTGAGCAGGCACCTGCGTGGCAGTGCACACGTCTCTAGGCCAACTCAGCAAGCACCTGCGTGGTGGCATGCAAATCTTTGTGAAGACTCCGCCGCCGCGCTAGCTCAGCAGCCAGCCAACGTGGTGCTACTACACCTCATCAGCTCGGACGCGCGTCAGAGGCAGGCGAGGCGGCGACAGCTGGGACGAGCTTCCTTGCCGTCCCCGATAAAGCAAGGAGGGCACGTCGGCAGCGCATTAAATGCGTTTGTCCGACGGTGCCAGAGGACAAACTTAGCCACTGTATACCTTTCCACCTCCTGTGTGCCACTGTAGCAGCCCCTTTTGTCTATAAAATTAGGCCCAAGGCGTACAGGAGAAGGATTTAGATCTTTTGGACTAGACACGCATCGTAGCTAGTTGGAGAGCTCAAGAACACTCAGATATATACACCAAAGTAGGACTAGGGTATTACGCGTCCTCGCGGCCCGAACCTGGGTAAAACGATCTTTGTGCTGACTACCAGACCTGCTCTTTGCACAACCCCGCGCCCGCCAACCGTAGAAGGGATCCAAGTGATCCCATAGGTGTCGTTTCCCCTGACATCTTTGGTGCGCCAGGTAGGGAGTGCGCAGTTGTGAAAATCCGGTCTAGTAGTTAGTCTAGCAGTACTTCATCACCAAGGCTCCCAAGAAGAAGATGATCACGACGATCGGTTCATCGGGAGCCGAACGGCCCGTACCAGTGCGAGCGAGTGGTGGGGCGGTCGCGGACGGAAGCCGAGGCGCGGCCCGTGAACACCCACATCGCTCTGGCAGTCAAAGCCAAGCAAGCGGTGTCGTTCGTGCGTGAGACGATGGGCCGCACACCACCAATTCCAAAGACAGAGCCAGGCCCCCTGCAGGCGGCGTGGGGCCCTCCAAGGGCGGCGTCGTGCCACCCATGGGCGGCACGGCAACCTCCAAGACGCCTACGCTGGCGCCCATGATGCGCTCTTCCCAGGTCATGTGCGACGAGCAGCGTCGCCACGCTGGTGACCCCGGGTGCCTCCGTGGAAAGAATCATGTGCCTTATTCGCGGGGCGTAGAAGATCAGCAAGCACGCTGAGGCACTGGCGAGAACGGCGCACATCCATAGGGCCGTGATAGAGCTTCTTCTAACGTAGTTAGAAGTCGGAGCGCGTCACGGTCCACGCAGCTTTCGCCGTCACCCACACCAGTAGAAGCTTTGGCGCACGCGGAAAAGCTTGACGAGTGGAGAGCCACCATCCGGAGCCTTGTCGGCGTCGCCAACAAAGATGAGCCACGGCCAGGAGGGCCCTCGGGCCGGCGCTCCGTCGAACCACCGCATGCCAGTGGTGGAAGGACTAGAGGTGCTGCAGCCACGGTGCACTCTCCTCCCCCGCACCAGCCACCGTGGGCGGCGGTCCGTTGTGACGATGCATGTGATAACATTTCCATGACGTCGTCCGACCCACGGACCCACCGCGACCAGCGCCAAGTTCTTCGGGAGCGAGCCCATGAAGACGCTCGAACCACCATCGAGCGCCGGCGCGAAGCACGCCACCAGTCAGATAGGCGGGCGGGCCCCGCGATGGACCACCCGGCACCGGGGGGCTCTGGCGGCCTACCCTATAAGGTGGGTTGCCCAGCCTTTACCCGTGAGCTGCGGCAGTTCCAGTGGCCCTCCCACCGCATGTTGAAGCCCGACGTCGGCGAGAAGTACAACGGCAAGATCCACCTGTCGGAGTTCCTCAACATCTACACCATTGCGATGCAAGCTGCCAGAGCCCGCGATGACAAGGTGCTTGCCAATTACTTCCCGTTGGCACTTAAACCCAATGTCATGTCATGGTTGTTGCACTTGCCGACGGATTCCATTTCTTCTTGGTCGGATTTGTGTCATGAGTTCGTTGGCGCCTTCACTAGAGGCAACCAAGCTCATGGCCAGGCGAGCGATCTTCATATCATCCCCCAGAAGGAAGGTGAAAACCTGCGCAAGTACATACAGAGGTTCAGCCGAGTGCAATACAACATTCCGGATGTTCATCCCGCCGCCGTGATCAGTGCATTCCATCAGAATGTGCGCAACCGCAAGATGCATGAAGAGCTGGCGATGAACAAGGTCAAAGATGTGGCCGAACTTTATGTTCTGGCCGACGGATGCGCTCGGGCTGAAGAGGGGAGGAAGTACCCCGGCGAGGACGCCGGTGCGGAAACTGACTCCACGGACGAAGATACAGCCGCCCCGACGAAGAAGGGCCAGCGCCGGAACAGGAAGTGCAAAGGCAAGACCGTGCTTGCCGTCGAGGGATCCCAGGACACCGGTGCTGCCAAAAAGGCCAAGGCAAATGACCCCGACAAGGAAATTGCCGGGTGCGCCTGTTGCCGGGCCTTGGCAACTACAAACAAGCCAAAGGGCTCCGAAAAGTAGTACTGCAAGATCCACCGCACCAAGGGCCACGACCTCCAGAACTGCCAGCAAGTCGAGCTGCTCGCTGAGAAGCAAAAAGCCGAGTATGAGAGGTGGGATAAGGAGAAGGGTCAGGATGGTGCCGAGGGATCTGGCAAGAAGCGCGGCGGCCAAGGCGGTCGTCGCGGCAAGGATAACCAGCAAGAGAGGCCCGCTCGAGGCCGCGACAAGAAGCAAGAAGACGATGGTCATGACGAGGACGACGAATCCGACGAGCACGAGTTCCAGAAGGCTACAGAGGCCATGTGCATCGACGGTGGTGCCTCGTTGCACACCTCTCACCGCCAGCTCAAGCAATGGCCGTGTGAGATCACAGTAGCGGAACCATCAGTCGATGCTCAAAAGCCACTTAAGTGGTCCAGCACGCCTATCATCTTTGACACCGAGGACCACCCTGATCGCACAACTACGGTCGGGTGTTTGCCGTTGTTGGTTTCGCCGACAATACGCAACCTCAAGGTGACAAAGATGCTAGTTGACGGCGGGGCCGGTCTGAACTTGATTTCGCCTGTTGTAATCAAAAGGCTGCAGATTCCTGATGGAGACCTCGAAGAGACGGGCATGTTTCAAGGGGTCAACCTGGGAAGGAGTCAGCCGAAGGGTAAGGCCATGCTGCCCGTGAAGTTTGGAGGCGAGCTAAACTACAGGACGGAGAGGATTGTTTTCGATGTAGCCGAGATCCCCTTGCCCTACAACGGGATCCTCGGCCGCCCAGCGCTAGCCAAGTGCATGGCGGCCTCACATTACGCCTACAACACGCTGAAGATGCCTGGGCCGATGACCATCATCACCATCCCCTCCGACAAGAAGGACGCGCTGATCTGCACTAACCAGCTTTACCGGGAGGGCAGTCGCAGCAACCGCCGCCAAGGCACTTGCTCCTGCCACTGAAGCCCCGGGGAGGAAGAAGAACGGTAAGACCTCTCGCACCCACTCCAGCAAGCACACCTCTTTGGAGTGTAGTGCTCCCGTTGAGGACGTGCCAAAGAGCTCCACTTGCAAGAGCAAGAAATCCACAGCTGCACCACCAGAGACTAAGAAGGTGTCCGTCAAGGAGGATGGCACGGGAGGGGCTTTCACCATAAGCTCCACCCTCGACAGCAAATAAGAAGGCGCGCTCGTCACTTTCCTGCGGGCGAATGTCGATGTGTTTGCATGGCAAGCATCCGACATCCCCAGCGTTCCCAGGGAGGTGATTGAGCACCATCTTGCTGTCTGTCCTCATGCGCAACCCGTCAAGCAGAAGGTCAGGAAGCAGGCTCTAGAACAGCAAGAGTTCATCACAAAGGAAATCAGGAAGTTGGAAGCGGCAGGTTTGGTGGGAGGGGTACTCCATCCGACATGGTTGGCCAATCCGGTGGTGGTGCGCAAGGCAAATGGGAAGTGGAGACTATGTATTGATTACACAGATATCAATAAGGCTTGTCCAATGGACCCTTTCCCGTTACCGCGCATCGACCAGATTGTTGACTCCATGGCCGGGTGTGACTTGTTATCGTTCCTCGACGCTTACTCGGGATACCACCAGATCTTCATGACGAAAGAAGATGAAGAGAATACTGCATTCATCACCCCATGTGGTACGTATTGTTTTTTACGAATGCCTTTCGGGTTGAAGAGTGCTGGCTCAACATTTGCAAGAGCAGTCCAAATTGGTTTTGAGCCCCAGCTACATAAAAATATGGAAGCTTATATGGACGACATAGTGGTCAAAACCAAGGACAGGGCAACACTCATACAAGATTTAGAAGAGACGTTTGTGAATTTGTGCAAGATCAATCTCAAGCTGAACCCTGAGAAGTGTGTCTTCGGCATTCCGTCCAGCAAACTTCTCGGTTCTTTGTGTCACAACGCGGAGTCGAGGCAAATCCAGACAAGATTAAGGCCATTGAGAAGATTGAGGCGCCTAGGCGGATCAAGGATGTGCGTCGGCTGACTGGCTGTGTTGCCGCCATGAGCAGATTCATCTCCAAGTCTGCTGAGCGTGCCCTCCCCTTTTTCAAAATCTTGACAAAGGCGGGCCCAATGGAATGGACCCAGAGGCCGAAGCAGCACTGTGGGATTTCAAGAAAAACCTCTCCTCTACACCGATACTGGTTGTGCCTAAACCACGAGAGCCGTTGCTGCTGTATCTAGCGGCAAAAAATCAAGTGGTCAGCGCCGCGCTAGTGGCACAGAGGAAGGTCGACGAAGAGGTAGTGGCAACGGCAGGACGGACAGATGGCGAGCCAGGGCTCCCCCCGGCGGAGCCTGGTGCCAGCAAGGCAAGGCTGCCGACAGAGTCTGACGCTGGTGGGACAGGGCCTGTGCAACCGAATGAAGTGGTGCAGAAGAAGAAGATGATGCAACACCCGGTTTACTTTGTAAGCTCCCTCTTCCAGGGGGCTAGGTCAAAGGTACTCCAGTGTGCAGAAATTGCTCTTCGGCCTCCTTATGGCCTCGAGGAAGCTGCGTCATTACTTCCAAGCACACAAAATCACCGTCGTCACCCGCCTCTCGTTGCAACGGATACTTCATAACCCAGACGCAACCGGGAGGATTGTGGAATGGGCGTTGGAACTATCGAGCTTTGGTTTGAAGTTTGAAAGTACTTCGACAATCCAGAGCAGAGTCTTGGCGGAGTTCATTGCAGAATGGACCCCAACGCCCGACGAAGAGATCCAGGAGACCACTCTCCCCGGCAAGGAAGCAAGTCACAACTGGATTATGTACTTTGACGGGGCTTTCTCGCTGCAAGGCACCGGTGCTGGTGTGCTGCTTATTGCACCCACCGGAGAGCACCTCAAGTATGTAATCCAGATGCACTTTCCCAGGGAGATGTCAACGAACAACACAGCTGAATACGAGGGATTGCTTGACGGTCTCAAGATCGCGACATACCTCGGGATCAAGAAGCTCATCATCAGGGGTGATTCACAGCTTGTCGTCAAGCAAGTCAACAAAGATTATCAAAGCCCGTTGATGGAGGCCTACGTAAATCAGGTGAGGAAGCTGGAGGAGCGTTTTGACGGTATACAGGCTGAGCACGTTCCTCGAGTGGAGAACGACATCGCCGATTACCTGTCGAAGTGCGCTGCCCTCAAACTACCTGTGGGACCAGGTACCTTTGTGCTTCGGTTAACTGAACCATCCGTTGAACCTTCAACAGAGCAGAACAAGCGAAGGAAATCAGGCCCCGGCAAGTACTTTCCCGCCGAGCTCCCAGGAGCCGCCGGCAAAGATGTTGCCATGGACACTGAGCCTACCATGGGGCAACCGACTCCGGCAGGGCATCAAGCCCTGGCCGTCGAGACAACCGCTCCGATGGCAGAGGAAATGCCTTTAGTCCTTGCCGTCGAGCCCCAGGCTCCGGCATGGGCACAACATACCGTACGATTCCTCCAAACAGGGGAACTCCCTGAGGAGCAGGGAGAAGCGGAGAAAGTAGCCCGTCGGTCTGCCATGTATCAGTTCGTCGACGACATCCTGTACAGAAAAAGGCCGAACGGTGTGAAATTGAAGTGCATCCCCCGGGAGGAAGGACTGGAGCTGTTGGCGGGGATACACGGAGGCATATGTGGCTCCCACATAGGGTCGAGGGCCCTTGCCGGCAAAGCATTTCGACAAGGTTTCTTCTGGCCCACTGCCCTCCAGGATGCAACGGCACTAGTAACCAAGTGTGAAGCGTGTCAGTTCCATTCGAAGAAGCTTCATCAACCAGCTCAAGCCCTTCAAACAATCCCTCTCTCCTCGCCATTTTTGGTCCGGGGGCTCGACATACTGGGCCCTTTCCCCCGCGTTGTTGGGGGCTTTGAGTACTTGTACGTTGCAATCGACAAGTTCACAAAGTGGCCGGAGGTGAAAGCAGTGAGGAAGGTGACAACGCAGTCGGCCGTCAAGTTCTTCAAGGGGCTAGTTTGCCGTTTTGGTGTGCCGAATAGAGTCATCACCGACAACGGCACGCGGTTCACAAGCCGCACCTTCATGCAATACATCCAAGACCTCGGCAGCAAGGTCTGTTTTGCTTCTGTTGCACACCCACGAAGCAACGGACAAGCTGAGAGGGCGAACGCTGAAGTATTGCGAGGCCTCTGGACAAGAACTTTTGACATGCTACACAAGTGCGGAAGACGCTGGATCGATGAGTTGCCGGCGGTTCTTTGGTCTATCAGGACGATGCCAAATCGAGCCACTGGCCAGACACCCTTTGCCCTGGTATACGGGGCAGAAGCAGTTCTCCCCACGGAACTCACATACGGGTCACCTCAAGTGCTCGCTTATGACGAGCTTGAGCAAGAGCAATTGCGGCACGATAATGCAACGCTCCTTGAGAAAGATCGTCTTCGGGCGGCTGTGCGAGCAGCATGCTACCAGCAAGCCTTGCGCCGCTACCATAGCCGCAAGGTTCATGCCCGAAGCTTTGAGGAAGGCGACCTTGTTCTTCGGCACGTTCAGTCGGCCAAGAATTCCAACAAGTTGACGCCAAAGTGGGAAGGCCCTTATCGGGTAATACGAGTCACCAGGCCCGGCGGAGTCCGCCTGGAGACCGAAGTTGGTATTCCAGTGAGCAAATCCTGGAACATCGAACATCTTCGCAAGTTTTACCCATAAGGCGCGGTTGCCGGGATACCTGGCAAACCACCTTTTGTGCAAGCCTTGCCGGCAAGGCATGTAACCCTTTGTACAAAGCCAGGCGCAGACCCTGAGCATAAATAAATGAAGCGCCGGCGCCCTAAGTTTTAGCATGCATGCTAGGTCGAGTCTCTCTCCGTGTTAGGGTTGATAGTGCTTGGCGGCAACTAACCCTTAGCATAGAGGTCGAGTGAGCATATCTATGTTCCTTTCCGTCCTTTTTGGTTCACAGGGCGTGTGGACATTTTCTGCTGAGCTATTTGGGAAGAAAGAGAACAGGCCGACGCCTCGACCTCGACAAGCCGAGGTTGCCGGGGGCTGCAGGTCTAAAGGATTCGGCCATGGCAAGCCAAGGTTGCCGGGGGTTGCGACATTAGATAAGTCTTCCCCCCCCCCACTCTGTGCTCCCGTATGAAACTAGAACGTACGAGACTTCGCTCGCTCTCATACCATCTTGCTCCCTCTGTCCCGCGCCCGAAAATTACTTTGGGCTGGAACGCGGTTGTAGTGTGATGGGGAGAGGACGAGCGAAGGGCCCAATCCTGCTCGGCCCCTACCTCCGCCAAGGGCATGAGTGTGGCCGAGATGTAGAGCAGGAAGACGGCAAGACCTGTTGTCGGGGGATAGTGTATTAAGATAACAAGGACTTGCTCCTTTGCGTGGCCCTCGCCCACGCGCAAACAAAACCCGGCAAACACCCTTCTCCTCATTAATATGTTGCTAACAAGTACAATTCGCACGGAATGCATACATGAGCAGGGGGTTACGAGATTTAAATCTTACAAAGGCACGTAATCCCTTTCTTTTCCCTCTCCCCAGGGAATGGAACACGATGGCAGAAGGGCAAAAGGAGCACCTAGGCGAGGTACGAGCAGCAGAAGATGCCAAGAGAACATGTCGGCGATCGTCCGAAAGGAGGCCGGTGATGACGGTGCCAGAGGAAGAGCTGGAAGACGAGGCAGCGGCCCGCCAATACGCGATGAAGGCGTCGGTGCCCGCGTACTCCGACTTGACGGCCCGCCATCCGCCTTCTTCATCTTCCCCGTCCCTCCAATGCGAGCCGCCCAAGGCGACGACCCCGAGAAGTTCAAGGAGCTGGTGATGCAGGTGATGGTGCTGCCGGCGTCGCCCAGGAACGTTGTGCCCGACGCCTAGTCGGACCCGTCATCCTCTCGCCCGCTACCCTCGTCGTCGTTGTCGCTGTCCTCCTCGTCACTCCCGCTTAAGGAAGAGTCTTCGTCATCGGAGGAGCTCTCCACGCAGGACTTTAGACGAGTTCCAAAGTCTCCAAAGACCTTGGCGGAGAGCAGGCCATTCTCCATTAATTTGAAATAGAGAACGAGCCCGCCGTCAGGCTATGGATACGAGCGAAGGTCTTCCATCCGCGGCGAAGATACATGACGTGAGGGGCGGGAAAATCGACATCAACCCACGTGCCACCATTCCTGCAGCCCCTCCTACGCAATCTCAAAGTCTGTGGCGGATCGAGCAACATCTCCCAAGAAAATGGAGTAGGGAGACGAAGACGATGGCACGCTGGCCGGTGCAGCCTGATGAAGAACTCACGAGGCTGGTCCCCAATGTGGCCCTCCATTGGGGGAAGGACCGCTGGCGGAGGCGAGGCCGGTGCGCCGCCCCGTCCTCCTCTTCCCCGAGCACCACGGCGACCTCGGCCCCGCCCCCTCCCCCTTCCCGTTGTGGCCGGTTCCGCCGCCATGAGCTCTTGGGTAGGAGGAGCGCGCTGTCGAGCAGAGACCCTCGTCGCCACCGTCGAAGCACTGACATGCCCTCTCGCCATAGCAGAAGAAAGAAGCCGAGGTGGAAGGAGGCGGATGGTGAAAGATTGAAGGGTTCCATCCCCTCCATCCCCTTCTTATAAAGGGGCGGGGTTGGGGCTCGGCCGCCCCACTCGACCAATCCAGCCATCAGGAGCGCAGGGAATCAAGGCCGACCCGCTGCTCCAATCAGCAGCGGCCTAGTTTTCCGCCTCATCATTCAAGGCCCGCGCCCACCGCCTACCGTCTTCAAGGCATGGAGGACACGTGGCATGCGAACATAAATCGAGGGGACGGATGAGGCGGCCGTTTTCCACCCCGTGATCATGGGGCACGGGCACCTCAAAGGCCACGACCCGAGTCCACCCAGTAAATGAGCCGCCCCCCTGTGTTTTCCTCTTTTTATGGGGAATGCGCGGACCGCCTCTTTACCATGATGTGACGCATGAGGGCAGCGGCCGCCCCACGCATGCCCCCCACGTCACACACGACCATCCACGACGCGCATTCAACGCGGGTCATGGGGAAGCGCAAGCGAGCGAAGGAATTACTGCGGCAAAATCCTGCCTCGCCTACCCGCGCACCGTTCTGGGCCCGGCCCGACAACACGTTGTGCTTATGTGTGGCCCAGGCCCGGGGGCTCCTGTCAGTGCACAAAAGTAGGGGCTCTCCTTTTTTACCCCTTTACTTATGCACGGTCAGTCAGAGCCACGCCCGCGGCCACACTAAGCAGGGCAGAGGATGGAAACAAAGGCACAAGATGGCCAAAGCAACGTCAGGACAGAGACATGAAGAGCAAGAGGGCGAGGTGGACTCCCCCGGCAAGACCCTTGCCGGGGTGGCCTCCGCGGCCCCTGTCGGTGTCAAAACCGGTGGATCTCGGGTAGGGGTCCCGAACTGTGCATCTAAGGTCGATGGTAACAGGAGACAGGGGACACGATGTTTACCCAGGTTCGGGCCCTCTCTATGGAGGTAATACCCTACTTCCTGCTTGATTGATCTTGATGAATATGAGTATTACAAGCGTTGATCTACCACGAGATCGTAATGGCTAAAACCCTAGAAGTCTAGCATGTATGACTATAATTGTATATCTATGCCCATCCGGACTAAGCCCTCCGATTTATTTAGACACCGGAGGGGGCTAGGGTTTGTACAAAGTCGGTGATAGAGAGAAGGAATCTTCATATTTGATCGCCAAGCTTGCCTTCCACGCCAAGGAGAGTCCCATCCGGACATGGGTGAGAGTCTTCGGTCTTCGTATCTTTAGAGCCCATTAGTCCGGCCCAGGTCGAATAGGCCAGATGCCCGAGGACCCCTTAGTCCAGGACTCCCTCAGTAGCCCCTGAACCAGGCTTCAATGACGATGTGTCCGGCGCGCAGATTGTCTTCGGCATTGCAAGGCGGGTTCCCCTTTCCGGAATACTCCAAGATAGTCTTCGGACGAAATGAACATGTCCGGATCTGCAATACAAGTACCGCACACACAGCCTTAGAGAGTATAACATTTCATGAGTCGAATCTGCTGACAAATTTTGGTAATGTGACATTACGTTTGCTCGGTCATTATTTCGAACCGTTTCCTGCCCAGCCGTTCCACGTTTCGAGGCATGGTTTTTATTGGCATGTCTTGTCGAAGCATAGGTCATGTCCCCTTATTGTGGGATTCTCATCAATACGAGCGTGGGTAACCCAACCGTTCCACTGGGAAGATTCCTTAGGAATAGGCAGGTTTTCAGGCTTAGGAGGAGGAGTTCGATTCCCGTCGCTTTTATAAAGGTGCCAAGGGCCGTCTCTTTTTACGCCAAACCTCTCCTCAGCCCTTCCAACCTCGAGTTCTAGCACCCAAGGTTCGACTTCGTTGCTTTAAGCTTCCCAGCCATGTCCGGACCCGGCCCACAGGGCCAATGGGTGGCTTCCTCTATTACGGAGGACGACATTGCGAAGCTTCGGGCGGCCAGATACCTGACCGTGGAGATCCCCCACAGGCTTCTTGCTCAAGGACAGGTTATTCCGACGCCCAGATCCGGCGAGAGGGTCGTATTCATCTCTCACTTCCTCTGTCGTGGATTTGTCACGGCAGATGTCCTAATGTAAGGACTTAGTCGTGAGGCCAACGCATCTATGTGGTAGCTTGAGAGGGGATGAGTGGAATCGAGAAACGCAACACAAGACAAGGGTTTAGACAGCTTCGGGCCCCGGGAAACATCATCCGGTAACAACCCTACATGTTGTTTGTGGCTAGTCTCATTATCATCATGAGGGGGTCGTCGGTAAACCGGCTCTTTGTGTCTAGCCCTAGATATTGTTTCTTCTTGCGTGTCCCTCTTTGGGGAGCCCTGCCCCTCCTTATATATGTTCAAGGGGTGGTTTACATGACTAGTCCGAGTTGGATTAGGGTTACTCTATTACAAGTGGAGTCCTAGTCTTGCTTCCTTTGTAGGAGAATAATTCTTACGCTTTCCTCATAAACCGGCCCACCATTAACATGAACCGGCCTTCTGGGCCTTGGGCCTTGTCCTTTATCTGACCCGTCGTCGGGGTCATTTGTGAATCGCCAGGCTCTTAAATCGTCAGACCAGTGAACCGCCAAATCCATGAATCGCCAGTCCTCTAGCGGGTTATAATTAAGCACCAAGTCCGGCCGGGTTATACTTCCGGCCGTGTTACGCCGCGGGGTATATCCCCGACATTAGCCCCCAGTTTAATTTGGATTTATCCATGTTAAACTGATCCCGCAACATAAACACAAGAACGAATTTGACAGGTTGCACTCCAGGTTAACTATTCTTGTAAGTCGGCATCTGATCATCCTTAAGTCCTTGTTATTTCCTTCTTCTAGAAAATCAGGGTCATTAGACCAGCTTCATTATCAATTTGCTTGTAGAAGAAATATTGCAAATAAAGAATCCATTTAAATCGGCCTTCAATGCTCTGATTTGACAAAAATATTGGTCTTCAAATATTCAACTGATCTTCAGCCGGCTTGAAGATGTAGAACTTGCCGGTTTATGATTACCACCATTGTCGGGTTATAAAAACTGATAATTCCGGGTCATGATTATTGCCAACACCGGTTCATGATTGTTGCCAATGCCGGTTCATGATTATTGATGACGCCGGGTTGCAGCCACAGGGTCATAATGATTGGTGACGCCGGATCAATCTGGTTTGCTCAAACAGAGAATTTGAAAATATTTCTTCGGTAGTAATATAATACCTGTAGCCCCCAAGTCTTGAGCAGGACAAAGTGATGGCTTAAGACTTGCTTCAATATAAATGTTGCAACCTTGAAGAAATCCAGATTGTTCATCTCAGTCATTAGTCAAAACTGAATATTCCATATTATGTAGCCCCCAAGTGCCGAGTTGTCATGCTTGCAGCAACCTGGGACTTGTCATTGCCTGATGCTCAAAAAACTTCAACCAGTATAGCCCCCAAGGGCCGGGTCATTATGCAATAATGAGCAGGGACTTTATAAATATGATCATGCTTCATTGAAAATAACATCATATGATGTAACTCCACCATGGGGCTTTGAACCCACGTCCACAAGGTTAAGAGCTTTGTGCTTTTACCAATTGAGCAGTGGATCTGTCAATATAATGGTTTAAAACTTGTGTACCTTGAATTGTTGACACGAGCAATTGGTAGCCCCCAAGGGCCGGCTCATTACACTGTGATGAGTCGGGTCTTCAATAAGGTGAGCCAGAAATGACTTTGCATTAGCCCCCAAGTGTCATGGTGCATGCTTGCAGTGACATGAGACTTGCATATTTGATATAATCTCAACTTAAATACTGTAGCCCCCAAGTGCTGGGTTGTAAGCCTACAGCGACTCGGGACTATTCCTTCAATTGTAGAATAAATCATATCCATTGATAATATAATAGCCATTGCGCTAGAGAGACTTTGAAAACCTTAATCATAATACTGATTACTGATAACCATAATAAAATCCAGCCATGTTGGCTATTTGAAGATTTGAATAATATAATCCAATGATTTATGAGCGCATGATTCCAATGGCACAATCCAAATATATACTGGCAACTTATAATCCCAAGCCAGTCCGGGTTAATAAATACTGGATAATTTACCATCATACTGGTGACTTATAGTCGAAAGCCAGGCCGGGTTAATAAACGCCGGTGATTTATAATCGTGCTTTATTCAACCTGTTTCTGCATACAACAATTTTAAAGTGTCCTGGCGGTTTACCGCCGGACGGGTAATAATGCCCAACATATAACCTGGGTTTATAACCAACGCTGCACTTAAGAATAATCAAATATGAAATATATCATACATGTGACATTGAATCACATCATTGGTTTACCAACTTTTTGTAGTAAGGGTGATAACCCTAATCATGAGTACTGATAACTCCTTCCATATTGTGCCGGTTTATGATAAACCGTACCGTGTTGTGATAAACACCGGAATATCCATATATAACACTGGCGACTTATAGTCGAAACCAGACCGGCTTAATAACATTGGATTATAATTGATTATGTACTGACAACTTGTAGTTGAAAGCCGAGCCGGGTTCATGAACGCCGATTTATCCAAAACGTTATAAACCTCATTAAAGGAGAAAAAACTTATCAAAGAAAGCAGATAAAAACTTGTAGTCGAGGGTTTTCACGGGCTGCGAGACCCAAATTCGAGGCTTTTCATGGGCTGCCAGGCCATTGAGTGTAACATCCCAATTTTCCTAAATTAGGATGTTATTAGATCATTCATATGCATATCATATTTTTATTGCATTATTTGCTTTTTCTGAAATATTCGAATCATTATGCAACAAAGGCAATTTATTGGAGTGGAGATAACATGACTTCTCCCCAGTTTTAAAAATGTTCATAATGTCCAGAATATTATTTCCAGTTCATCTGATATGTTCTCGTATTTTTTCTTAATCTCCAAAATATTTTATTTGATTGTTTTATTGTTGTTTGAGTGGCTTATTGCATCAAAATTATTTTACAAAATTGCATTAGTTTTGGAACTAGTGTTCCTGTAGTTTATAGCTGTAGCGCTATTTTTACTGTGTGTCTAGGCACTTTTATTTAGAATTTATACTGTGTATTTTATTTTATTTATTTTGTTTTGCTGCTGTTGTTTTTGTTTAAAAAAAAGAGAGAAAGGCAGCGAGCCGGCCAGCCAGGGGCCCAGCTAGCCAGCCGGCCCAGCAGCGCCACCCACACCACTACAGCCACCGCGGCCCAGCACCACAGCGCTGCGGGCCACAGCCACCGCAGCCCACTTCCCACAAAGCGGTACGCAGCAGCGTCGCTCGGACCCGACCCGCGCCCGATCCACCTCGCCTCCAGCCATTGACCGTGGGCCCCGCGCCTATTCGTCCCCTTCCTCTGGTCGGACGCACGCGCCCCGCACACGCATGCACCGCACGCACACCCGGGGCGAACCCGAGTCGAGGTCGCACACCCGAGCCGCCCCGTGCACGCCCAAGCCATCTGGCGCGTGCCCAAGACCCCGAAGAACCCCCGCACCCCCTGTCCCGATCTTCCCCGTTGCCACACGCCCTGGTTGGGGCGATTGGATCTCGCCGAGTAGCTTCAGCCGCCGCCGTCGTTTACCGTCGGAATCCATCCGCCGTAAGGACGCCCGGCCGCTCCACTTGTCACCGTTCGAACCCCCTCTTGACGCCGCACTCGTTTGACACCTCGGGTTAACCTGCAGCACACCAGGACGACGCCGCCACCGATGCCCGACTTCGTCGGAGCACGCCGAAGTTCAGGAGCTCGCCACCGCCGCTCGAGGGAGCCCCGTCACCGTTGAACACCACCACCGCCTCCGCCACTGGAATCTGCATCCGCCCGTCACTTCCCCATCGCCAGAGAGTCGCCGGAGGAGCGCCACCGTCGACGCCCGAGACCGCCGCAGCCGTTTTCCCCTGTTCTGGTTAGCACACGCGCCCAGCCTATCGGACGCCGCCACGTGGCACTTCGCTACAGGGCACGCACAGGAGGTGCTACAGTGCCCAGGAGATTTCTGTTTCTGTTTGTTTTTTTTTTTCAGTTTTTCACCAAAACTTCAACTAGCTATATCTTTTAACCTATATGTCCAAATTAGGTGATTCTTTTTCCTATGATCTCAGAAAAATCAGCACATTATCACAGTACCAACTTTCCACATGTTTGCACTGTTCAAATTTGAATTCGTTTGAATTTGAATTAAATCTTCCGGAGGCCATAACTCTCAAATCGTTTATCGGAATCGAGTGATTCTTTTTGCATTGTGACTGTAGTGCAATTTAGGTGCTGTTAAGCTTCTGTTGTTGAGTTTTAAAAATGGTTTTCTTGCTGTTGGTTTTGTTTTGGTTCTATTTGTCTTCCGATGATTGATTGTTGATATTGTGCAACGTGTAGATTGTCCGGAGTGCGACGCGAGCTATTGTCAGGAGTGTGACTTTCTGAACCAGAACCAAGGCAAGTTACATGTTGATCATCCTTTACCTATTGTTTTCTATGCATGTAGTTATATCACACTATGAATATATGCATGTATAGGATTATTATATTTTTGCTATGCTGTTGAGCTATCTTCCCGTCTTTGCAAATCGTGGTAGTTGTAGTTTGCTATGCTTTGTAGACGGGGGTGGTTCGTGTATTCATTGAGTTTATGTGAGGATTATATATTTAACAAATTGAGTAGTAACTCAGGATTTAACTCACCTCTGGGCGGAAGTGGTATTGCTTGGTGTTGAGGGAAGGCATCATGGGGTCTTGCACCTTTTCTAAGGCCATGCGCTCATGAGAGTGCACCCTAAGTGGAATGCCGCCCAGGTTCAAAAAGATCAGACAGACTTAGTGACTAGTAGCTTCCATGTGCGGCCACTGGCTATATGGGCTCTGGCTTAGTTGATCAGTTGTTGGAACCCTGGCCCAGACAGTGTCGACAGATGTAGCATATATAGGTGGGATGTGGCCGTCAGGTGGTTAAGGGAACCTCTTCTGAAAGACTTCGTCTCAATCTTCGGATTGGGTCTAGTGGGTAAAGCGTACTAAACTCTGCAGAGTATTAAAACTAATCATGATTAGCCGTGCCCCCGGTTATGGGTAAATTTGAGAGACTATGCCATTACAGTTGTTGGATGATCTTGATAGATGTGACACCTAATAAATTTGTTGGGCAACTTAATAAAGGGTAGTTTGGAGTTGATTTTGCCAACTCAACCTAGTGTATATAATTGTAGTAATAAAAGAACTAAATAAAAATTTGACTATTAGGTAGTTATGAAGACAAAATCAGCTTTCTGCAAAAATAAACCCCAAGCCTTCCTTTTGTCGTACTATGCATATACATGTAGGTCTGCTATATTATTACTCTTGTGTAACTTGCCAATACATTCAAAGTATTGACCTATATGGCTGCAACGTCTCATGTTGCAGGATATTCAGACGAAGAGTAAGGTACCGTTAGGGTCGCGAGTCTGCACTCAGCATCGCCAGTGGGCTATGATGGGACTCATCGTTATTTTCTGCTACTTTTCCGCTGTTTGATTGAATAAAGCTAGCCAAGTGCTATGCACATTGTTTTATTTTATATATTCTGGATCATACCATGTAATAAATGATGCACTTGCTATTCTGGTATTCATCTATACTGTGTGTGCTAGCGAGTTCGATCCAGGGACTAGCACGGTCAGCACAGAGACTCAAATCCTTCGAGGTTTGGTCGTTACAGATGGTATCAGAGCAGTGTGTTGACTGTAGGACGTGACCCTAGAAAATGGATTAGAAAAGCCATAGGAGTGAAAATTATTTTATAAAGTAGCTATACTTCTTACTGTTTATTAGTTAACCCCCTCAAGTATCTTGAACAGTTAAGTAGGAACTAGTGCTGAGACCACCATTCATGCTTTCTTTATATTGCAACGTTATCGTGTTAGCGTATCTGATTATGCCCACTTTCGTGGTATGAAGATACTAGATTGTCTGCTTGATTGGTAGTTGTCTCTTAAATTGCTTAGTGTCGAAATTATTCGACTATATATATATATATATAATATTATCATATTGTTTGTTTGTTTGTTGTTGTTATTCGCTGTTGTGTTTTGTTGGATTGATCATATTATGCATATGGGTAGAATGTATTTATATATACATAGTGTTTGGCCCTATTATATCTATAACTCATCTATGCTTGCCCACCAGATGCCGCCAAGGCGTGATAATAGGCGTAATGCTGCAGGAGGAGACAACAATGGCAATGATGTACCGCCATACATGCAACAGTTGCTTCAGGGACAGGCTCAGTTGATCCAGTTGCTTGTCCAGAACTAGAATAACAACAATAACAACAACAATCCGCTGCCACCGCCACCAGTGGATATGCTTACCAAGTTCTTGAGGTTGAATCCTCAGAGGTTCTCCAGTTCCCCTGAACATATTGTGGCTGATGATTGGCTCCGTGCAGTCAATAGGAACCTGGAGACGCTTGGATGCACTGATGCAGAGAGGGTGAGGTTTGCCTCACATTTGTTGGAGGGTCCTGCTGCAGCTTGGTGGGACAACTACTTGGTCACTTATCCCATTGCTACTATCACATGGCCTCAGTTTCAGGATGCTTTTCGTGCTGCACATGTGTCTGCTGGTGCTATGAGTCTGAAAAAGAAGGAGTTCCGCAGTTTGCGCCAGAGAGGTCGCACAGTTAATGCGTATGTGGAGGAATTTAATAATCTTGCACGTTATGCTCCTAATCATGTTAACACTGATGCAGCTAGGCAGGAGAAATTCTTGGAGGGCCTTAATGATGAGTTGAGCCTTCAGTTGACAGTGGCCACTTTTAGGAATTGTCAGGACCTGATTGATAAGGCTATTGTGCTGGAGGGAAAGCAACAGGCCATAGAGAATCGCAAGAGGAAGTACAACAACAATAACAGGTATAATTCAGGACCACAGGAGAAGCCACACAATTCATATCATGGTAATGGAGGTAATGGGCATCATAATCATCATGGAGGTAATGATCATAATCATCATGGAGGGAATGGCCACAACCATAATGGCCACCATCATCATAATGGGCACAAGAGTAACAATGGCAATGGCAGAGGTAATGGTAATGGTAATGGCAATGGAGGGAACAATAACCAGAACCACCAGGTTACACGTGCGCCAAGGGATTTGAGTCAGGTGCAGTGCTTCAGGTGTAAGGCTATGGGGCACTATGCCACAGATTGCCCAGGGGCGAAGAACTCAGGATCCAGCAAGCCAAACCCCTTCCAAAAGGGTCATGTAAATCATGTTAATGTGGAGGAGGTTTACAATGAACCTGATGCAGTGATTGGTAAGTTCTTGATTAATTCAGTACCTGCAGTTGTTCTTTTTGATACTCATGCATCGCATTCATTCATTTCGAGGGTATTTGTTGATAAACATGGATTGCCAACCAAAACACTTAGTATGCCTATTAGAGTGAGTTCCCCAGGAGCTGAGATGATAGCAGGTGTTGGTTGTCATCAGTTGACTTTGTCTATTGGGAAGCATGAGTTTCCTACGGATTTGATTATATTGAAGTCACAAGGTCTGGATATTATTTTGGGTATGGATTGGTTGCAGTTATATAAAGGTCGTATTGATTGTGCCAGTCGGTCTATCACTCTCAGTGCACCAGGAGGGAAGAGGATCAAATATGTGTGTAAGTATAAGCGTAATCAGGTGCAGGTGAACTCTCTTAAGGGGGGTAGCCTGGAAGAGGTGCCAGTTGTGAGGGATTATCCAGATGTGTTTCCAGAGGAGTTGCCAGGTATGCCACCAGATAGAGATATTGAGTTTCTTATTGATTTAATACCAGGCACTGGACCTATTGCAAAGAGACCGTATAGAATGCCTCCTCAAGAGTTGGAGGAATTGAAGAAGCAGATAAGAGAATTGCAGGCACAAGGATTTATTCGCCCAAGTTCATCACCTTGGGGAGCTCCAGTTTTGTTTGTGGAGAAGAAGGATGGGACCTTGAGGATGTGTGTTGATTATCGTTCTCTGAATGAGGTAACCATTAAGAATAAGTATCCTTTGCCTATGATAAATGATCTGTTTGACCAGTTGGAGGGAGCTACTGTGTTTTCTAAGATTGATCTTCGTTCTGGTTATCATCAATTGAAGATTCGTGAGCAAGATATTCCAAAGACTGCTTTTACTACGAGGTATGGGTTGTATGAATATACTGTTATGTCATTTGGATTGACTAACGCTCCTGCATACTTCATGAATATGATGAACAAGGTGTTTATGGAGTTCTTGGATAAATTTGTGGTTGTTTTCATTGATGATATATTGGTATTCTCCAAGAATAAGCAAGAGCATGAGGTGCATCTGCGTTTGGTATTGGAGAAATTGAGGGAACATCAGTTGTATGCCAAGTTCAGCAAATGTGAGTTTTGGCTGGATGAGGTAGCATTCCTTGGACATGTTGTGTCAGGTAATGGAGTTGCAGTTGATCCATCTAAGGTTGCTGCAGTTACAGAGTGGGAGACACCCACGACAGTTGGAGAGATTCGCAGCTTTTTGGGCCTTGCAGGTTATTACAGGAGGTTTATTGAGAACTTTTCCAAGATTGCAAAGCCTATGACTGAATTGTTGAAGAAGGAGAAGAAGTTTGTTTGGACTGATGAATGTGAAGCCAGTTTTCAGGAGTTGAAGCAGCGTTTGGTTACAGCACCAGTCTTAACTCTGCCGGATATACATAAGGACTTCCAGGTATATTGTGATGCTTCTCGTCAAGGACTTGGGAGTGTTTTGATGCAGGAAGGTAAAGTTGTTTCATATGCTTCACGTCAGCTTAAGAATCATGAGCATAATTATCCTACACATGATTTGGAGTTAGCCTCAGTTGTGCATGCATTGAAAACTTGGAGGCCATATCTTATTGGTAATCATTGTGATATATTTACTGATCATAAGAGCTTGAAGTATATTTTTACTCAGAAGGATTTGAACCTCAGGCAGAGGAGATGGTTGGAGCTTATTAAAGATTATGATTTGAATGTGCAGTATCATCCTGGTAAGGCTAATGTTGTTGCTGATGCATTGAGTCGTAGGAGCCATGCTAATGCAATTAATATTGATGATATGCCACCCGAGTTATGTGAACAGTTCAGGAATCTCAGGTTGGAGATGGTTCCTAAGGGATATTTAGCAACACTTGAGGTAAAGCCTACTTTGCTTGACAGGATCAGAGAAGCTCAAAAGAATGATAAGGAGATTGCTGAGATAAAAGAGAATATGGTTAAAGGTAAGGCAGAAGGTTTCCATGAGGATGAACATGGAGCCATATGGTTTGAGAAGCGTATTTGTGTACCTCGAGATGCAGATATCAGGAAGTTGATTCTTCAGGAGGCGCATGATTCACCTTATTCTATTCACCCAGGTAATACTAAGATGTATTTGGATTTGAGGGAAAGATTTTGGTGGCCTAGCCTGAAGAGGGAAATTGCTGGATATATTGCAACATGTGATGTGTGCCAGAGAGTTAAAGCAGAACATCAGAGACCAGCAGGTTTGTTACAGCCATTGCCTATACCTGATTGGAAGTGGGATGAGATTGGTATGGACTTCATTACAGGTTTACCCAGGACTCGGTCAGGTTATGATTCTATTTGGGTAGTTGTTGATCGTTTGACTAAAGTTGCTCACTTCATCCCGGTAAAGACTACTTATACCAGTGCTCAGCTAGCAAAAATTTATATGTCTAAAATTGTTTGTCTGCATGGAGTTCCAAGGAAGGTAGTGTCTGATAGAGGTACTCAGTTCACATCCAAATTTTGGCGTCAGTTGCATGAATCCTTGGGCACCAGGCTGGAGTTCAGTACAGCTTTCCATCCACAGACAGATGGGCAGACAGAGAGGGTAAATCAGATTTTGGAGGATATGTTGAGAGCTTGTGCTTTGGACTATGGGTCCAGTTGGGATGATAATTTACCTTATGCAGAGTTCTCATATAATAACAGTTATCAGGCTAGTCTGAAGATGGCACCATTTGAGGTATTGTATGGTAGGAAGTGCAGGACACCGTTGATGTGGGATGAGGTTGGAGAACGTCAGTTCTTTGGACCAGACTTGATCAAGGATGCTGAGGAGAAGGTCAAGTTGATTCGTGACAGGCTGAAGATAGCACAGTCCAGACAGAAGAGTTATGCAGATGCAAAACGTAAGGAGGTGACATATGAGGTAGGAGACCGTGCATATCTTAGAGTTTCACCACTCCGTGGAATTAAGAGGTTTGGAATCAAAGGTAAGTTAGCACCACGTTTTGTGGGGCCTTACAAGATCTTGGAGCGTAGAGGAGAGATAGCTTATCAGCTGGAGTTGCCAGGATCTTTGTCTGGAGTTCATAATGTGTTTCATGTATCTCAGTTGAAGAGGTGCCATGCAGAGATGATGGATGTTCCATTGAGGGACACAGTGCCACTTGAGGCAATTCAGTTGGAGAGTGATTTGACATAAGAGGAGAAGCCTATTAAGATTCTGGAGACAGCAGAGAGAGTTACTCGCACCAAGACAATCAAGTTATGCAAGGTTCAGTGGGATCATCATACAGAGGAGGAAGCTACCTGGGAACGAGAGGAAGATCTCAGGCAGGATCACCCACACCTATTTGCTAGCCAGCCCGAATCTCGAGGGCGAGATTCATCTTAAGTGGGGTAGGTTTGTAACATCCCAATTTTCCTAAATTAGGATGTTATTAGATCATTCATATGCATATCATATTTTTATTGCATTATTTGCTTTTTCTGAAATATTCGAATCATTATGCAACAAAGGCAATTTATTGGAGTGGAGATAACATGACTTCTCCCCTGTTTGAAAAATGTTCATAATGTCTAGAATATTATTTCCAGTTCATCTGATATGTTCTAGTATTTTTATTAATCTCGAAAATATTTTATTTGATTGTTTTATAGCTGTTTGAGTGGCTTATGGCATCAAAATTATTTTACAAAATTGCATTAGTTTTGGAACTAGTGTTCCTGTAGTTTATAGCTGTAGGGCTATTTTTACTGTGTGTCTAGGTACTTTTATTTCGCATTTATACTGTGTATTTTATTTTATTTATTTTGTTCTGCTGCTCTTGTTTTTGTTTAAAAAAAGAGAAAGGCAGCGAGCCGGCCAGCCAGCTGGCCCAGCAGCGCCGCCCACACCACTTCAGCCACCGCGGCCCAGCACCACACCGCTGCAGCCCACTTCCCGCGAAGCGGTACGCAGCAGCGTCGCTCGCACCCGACCCGCGCCCCGATCCACCTCGCCTCCAGCCACTGACCGTGGGCCCCGCGCCTATTCGTCTCCTTCCTCCGTTCGGACGCACGCGCCCCGCACACGCATGCACCACACGCACACCCGGGGCGAACCCGAGTCAAGGTCGCCCACTCGAGCTGTCCCGTGCACGCCCGAGCCATCTGGCGCGTGCCCAAGACCCCGAAGAACCCCCGCACCCCCTGTCCCGATCTTCCCCGTTGCCACACGCCCTAGTTGGGGCGATTGGATCTCACCGAGGAGCTTCAGCCACCGCCATCGTTCACCGTCCGAATCCATCCGCCGTAAGGACGCCCGGCCGCTCCAGTTGTCACCGTTCGAACCCCCTCTCGACGCCGCACTCGTTTGACACCTCGGGTTAACTTGCAGCGCACCAGGACGACGCCGCCACCGACGCCCGACTTCGCAGGAGCACGCCGGAGTTCATGAGCTCGCCACCACCGTTCGAGGGAGCCCCGTCGCCGTTCAACACCACCGCCACCTCCGCCACTCGAATCTGCATCCGCCCGTCACTTCCCCATCGCTGGAGAGTCACCGGAGGAGCGCCACCGCCGACGCCTGAGACCGCCGCCGCCGTTTTCCCATGTTTTGGTGAGCATACGCGACCAGCCAATTGGACGCCACCACGTGGCACTTCACTACAGGGCACGCACAGGAGTTGCTACAGTGCCCGGGAGATTTCTGTTTGTTTTTTTCAGTTTTTCAGCAAAACTTCAACTAGCTATATCTTTTAACCTATATGTCCAAATTAGGTGATTCTTTTTCCTATGATATCAAAAAAATCAGAACATTATCACAGTACCAACTTTGCACATGTTTGCACTGTTCAAATTTGAATTCGTTTGAATTTGAATTAAATCTTCCGGAGGCCATAACTCTCAAACCGTTTATCAAAATCGAGTGATTCTTTTTGCATTGTGACTGTAGTGCAATTTAGGTGCTGTTAAGCTTCTGTTGTTGAGTTTTAAAAATGGTTTTCTTGCTGTTGGTTTTGTTTTGGTTCTATTTGTGTTCCGATGATTGATTGTTGATATTGTGCAACGTGTAGATTGTCCGGAGTGTGACGCGAGCTATTGTCAGGAGTGTGACTTTCTGAACCAGAACCAAGGCAAGTTACATGTTGATCATCCTTTACCTATTGTTTTCTATGCATGTAGTTATATCACACTATGAATATATGCATGTATAGGATTACTATATTATTTTGCTGTGCTGTTGAGCTATCTTCCCGTCTTTGCAAATCGTGGTAGTTGTAGGTTGCTATGCTTTGTAGACGGGGGTAGTTCATGTATTCATTGAGTTTATGTGAGGATTATATATATAACTAAATTGAGTAGTAACTCAGGATTTAACTCACCTCTGGGCGGAAGTGGTATTGCTTGGTGTTGAGGGAAGGCATCATGGGGTCTTGCACCTTTTCTAAGGCCATGCGCTCATGAGAGTGCACCCTAAGTGGAATGCCGCCCAGGTTCAAAAAGATTAGACAGACTTAGTGACTAGTAGCTTCCATGTGCGACCACTGGCTATATGGGCTCTGGCTTAGTTGATCAGTTGTTGGAACCCTGGCCCAGACAGTGTCGACAGATGTAGCATATATAGGCGGGATGTGGCCGTCAGGTGGTTAAGGGAACCTCTTCTGAAAGACTTCGTCTCAATCTTCAGATTGGGTCCAGTGGGTAAAGCGTACTAAACTCTGCAGAGTATTAAAACTAATCATGATTAGCCGTGCCCCCGGTTATGGGTAAATTTGAGAGACTATGCCATTACAGTTGTTGGATGATCTTGACAGATGTGACACCTAATAAATTTGTTGGGCAACTTAATAAAGGGTAGGTTGGAGTTGATATTGCCAACTCAACCTTGTGTATATAATTGTAGTAATAAAAGAACTAAATAAAAATTTAACTATTAGGTAGTTATGAGAACAAAATCAGCTTTCTGCAAAAATAAACCCCAAGCCTTCCTTTTGTTGTACTATGCATATACATGTAGGTCTGCTATATTATTACTCCTGCGTAACTTTCCAATACATTCAAAGTATTGACCTATATGGCTGCAACGTCTCATGTTGCAGGATATTCAGACGAAGAGTAAGGTACCGTTAGGGTCGCGAGTCTGCACTCAGCATCGCCAATGGGCTATGATGGGACTCATCGTTATTTTCTGCTACTTTTCCGCTATTTGATTGAATAAAGCTAGCCAAGTGTTATGCACATTGTTTTATTTTGTATATTCTGGATCATACGATGTAATAAATGATGCACTTGCTATTATGGTATTCATCTATACTGTGTGTACTAGCGAGTTCGATCCAGGGACTAGCACGGTAAGCACAGAAACTCAAATCCTTCAAGGTTTGGTCGTTACATTGACTTAAACCATTTCGCAAAGCCTTTTAAGATGGTCCTCAATCCTTAACCAATCGTCGTTTTAACTTGACAAGTTCAGGGTCTTATCAGAGTAACTTGTCAAAGTTCAACGGGTCATACCAGGTTTACCTGGGCGGAGTGACTTACTTAAAGAGGCAGGCTAACCCGGGGTTTTTGGTGTATACACCAGGCTTCCAAGCCGTGGCTTGATAGCCTATTACAAGTGTAGATTCTTTGTTCATTGTGACAGCAAAGAATCCCCAAGTAACATTTTGAGCTGTGCTCAGTGGGTGCCTATGTTTGAGTTATTCTTTTGCAACACTCTCTTTGGCCCCGAAGTAATTTTCTGGTGTAGCTATGGTTCGGACACGACCAAGCCCCCAAGTGATTTTTCTAGTGGCCTTGCGCCGATCAAGAGGTGTAGCTATGGTTCGAATACGACCAAGCCCCCAAGTGATTTTTATATATGGCTTTATAAGCCGGATCAATGGGTAAGTAGAACTCTGCTTTATAAATAGAAGCCCCCACGTGAACAATAATATGATAAGCCAATAAGGCAGGATACCCATGTTTGAACCGCGCATCATGGCAGCAGGTCTTCTTCAGCAACCTTTAACTTTTTGCAAGTGATAAATTATTCTTGAACTGGATGTTAAACCGGATATTGAGAGCTTCAAAGCTTTGTGGGAGATATCTTTCTCTTGAACCGGATTTTAAACCAGAATCTCCATTTTCAGCTAGAAATTTTCTGACGGCCTTTAAACTCGAACTTGCGAGAAGTTAATTCCTTTTTGAGACGGAAATTCTTAAACCGGATTGGAGAACTTCAGAGCTTTGTGGGAGAACAGATTTCCCTTGAACCGGATTGTAAACCGGATATTTGAGAGCTTCAGTGAGACTGACTTCCCTTGAGCTGGATTTTAAACCGGAATCCTTTCTGATGACCCGGAACTTCTTCATTTAGCCGGGATTTTGTAACTGTCATATACTTTCTAAGCCGAAAATTTTCTGACGGCCTTTAAATTTTCATCAATATAATAGTAGCCTCCGGGACTGGGTTATCTTTCCCTCCATCGTCCTAGGGTTCTTAAATTTGTTGAAATAGGCAAGATTTGCTGAGTCATGTCATCGTAGCCCCCGAGTCTCAAAGGTGACTCGAGGAGTTGGCTTGAGACTCTCCATATTTGACCGTGATATGAACCGGCATAACTTGTATATCATTGGTGTTGATAGCATGACGTGAATCCACAGAAGGTTGAGGTGACTGCGGTGGGTTATAAATGATCCCGTATGAGCCGTGTTAGCAACTCGGCCAATGGTTCCTTCCAACTGGCTGTTTGAAGTTAACCAAACTGTAGTGGCAATGACTTGTTCGCCCGCTCATTGGGCCACCCAGTGGAGACGGCGGTTGATAGTATATGATAATTTGCCTCCATTTTGTTGAAAGAAAAACCGGGCTACCCAAGCTGTGACTTGCTCATACTCAAAAAATAGCTCATGCAGACAGGTGCGGCCCGGTATGTTGATGTAGACCAGGCCGCGAGAGACGGTCAGCAAAGACGACCGCCGCATCAGAGACAGCTCGAACAGATGAGTCGGTCGTGGCATTGTAAGCCGGGCGGACGGGGAAAATCGGCACCAGTGTCGTAAACCGGCACGGACGGGCGAGTTAATCGTGGGCGCGGTCCCGGCAAGCTGATGTAAACCGGGCCACAGGGACGGCGATTTGCTCACGTTCATTCACCAGGTGGTATCACACGGACGAAACGCCAGTGCAGAACATTGCTAGCGCGTGCTCCGTGCCCGTAATATAACGCCTCATTTGTAATGAACAATTGTCCTGCGTCAAAAAATATCACATGCGAAAGTAATTGTTCCTTGACAAAAATAATATGCACTAATAAAATAGGCCTTAGATGGATATCACCTGATATGTTAGGCCGGAAATTATCCGTCGCGGAGTTGATTATCACCATGGTGACGCTGAAATCAATAACGGCGGAGTAGACAGATGAGTCGGCCGAGGCGTTGTAAGCCGGTGAAGGCGAGCAAGTTGTCCTCCGCGTTGTAAGCCGGTGCGGACGCGTGAACCGACCGTGAGGGCGGATGGGAAAGTTGCCCGTGGCGTTGTAAAGCGGTGCGGACGAGCGAGCCAGCCACAACGTTTGTAAGCCGGTGCAGGAGTCCGCTGAGTAAGAACGACCACCCATGCCAAATGATGTTGGCATGCCTCCATCTTCGCGGTATAATGCCACCTTGTGACGAATAATTCTCCTGCATATAAAACACAGCAAGGCAAAGTAATTTCGCTCGCATGAATTAATACGTGTTTAAAAATAAATAGGATAAATAGCATCTGGTATTTTTGTCAAATAAACAAGGATGCTGGTGTTGGATGAATTTTCCGGTAGCCTGGCATGGTACAGATGCTTGCACGGCCTCCAACGTCAACGTATGTTGGACTGCAAACTGTCGGGCCCTTCACGCGTTCATCAGACACTGTCGTGTAGACGGGTGCAGGAACGGCGTCTGACCACAACAAGTTTAGCGTCGTCACCGCTGTGGAGCAGTAATGGAGAAATTGATTCATCACTTTGACTAGTCTTTGCCTTTCACGTCATGGATGATGGTCCTCCTTGGAAATTGTGCCATTGTGCTTTTCAATTAGCACTAGTAGTAAGTCCTTGGAGAGCAAAGCTTTTAGTGGTGGCTTCGGCCCTTGAGTTTTTTTTTCAACAACCGGCCAGGCAGTTTCAACACTCCCCACTTCCCCTCTCCTTCAGGCAGCGTCAGGCGCTCGAGAGCAGAGGGCAGGACGGCTCAGCAGCGAAAGATGAAGGGGAGTCAAGGCAAGATGGCAGGACGGCCGGGCCACACGCGGGACGAGCTGGAGAAGACCAGAACGAGACGGTGCTGGCGCGGCGGCACAGGCCAGGGCGGGACATAGCCGCGGCAGTAGGAGGGCAGCGCGACCGGCTCAAGATGGACGCCTCAGCAAAAGAAAAAAGGCGGCCGGCGGTTCGGAATGGCAGTTTAAAGACGAGGCCGCTGAGACAGCAAAAACACCCGGTATAACGGAGGCGAAGGACGACCGACGACGGTGCGTCCTGGCGGCTGAAGACGGAGTGCGGCGCAAGCGAGCCAAAGATAGCCAGCCACAGCAGAGGCAGGCCAGCGGAGGCGGACCGCCTCGGCGATGCCGGCGGAATCGGAGTACAATCCATATCCGGTTTCCCTTTCCAAATCATGATTAGTTTGACTAATTCCATGTCCGTGTCTTCCGCGTCATGGCCACTGCAAAAGCCTCGAGCGCTGGGGACTTGTACCGACCACCGTCCTCCGTTTGTTTGTTGGCTTTTAACGCAGATCGATGAGTAGCACTTGTGGACCTCTCCTTCGCAGGTTTTGAGGGATGTGCATCTGCCACCGTTGTAGTAGGTACTGAATACTGTAGCTTGATGTGTCCAGTACTTGTTGAAGACTTTGAAGTAATAGTATTTGGGCTGTTGTGATACTGCTCAAAAAATTCTTGCTGCCTCTGCCTCAGGAAACATACGTGTACAGCAACGGCCAGTCCGGCTTTGTATCCATCTTGGATTCGACGATTTGGATAGATGCCACGGCCTCTGTCCCAGATACGAGTAGCGGCTTTTGGGTCAAATCTGCAATGAAAACCTCCATTATCTTGGCGACTTACGGCGGCGTATAGACGCATAACCCGAACTCTCGCCTCAACCTTGCTCGCGCTGCTCAAACCGGCTTTCTTTATGCGGAAATTTGCAAACTTCTCGAACCCTAAAATAGATCCCTCCAAGAACTCAACACCACCATGCGCAGGCCCCACGGTGGGCGCCAAATGTTGTGGTTTTGTCATGGCAGATGTCCTAAGGAAAGAACTTAGTCGTGGAGCCATCGCGCGGGTTAGCTTAAAAGGGTTAAAGCGGACAAGGGACACAGAGAGTTTATACTGGATTGGCCCCTTCCGGTGAAGGTAAAAGCCTAATCCAGTTGTTGTGGAATTGCTGGGGTTTCGATGACCAGAGAGCGAATATGCTTTGTCTGAGTCTCGAATTGTTGTCTGTCGTCCTGAACCGCCGCCGGGCCGCCCCCTTATATACACGGGTTGACGCCCGTCGGTTTACAGAATCCCGAGGCCGGCTCATAAACGTGTCCGGCTTGGTCTCTGTTCTTTCTATCTTACAACACAAGTTTACATATTAATGTCGGTTTTCATGTGTACCGGCGAAAGAATGAAGCGGCGGACGCTTTAAGCCGCTTGGGTTCCCAACGTAAACCAGTTCCACCTAATGTCTTCCTAGATGTGCTACATAATCCGTCAGTCAAGCTCCTTGGTGAAGAGGATTTGGCTGTTCCTGATCCGGAGGGTCAGTTGGTGGCGGCTCTTCATGTTATTCCGGATTGGACGGTTTCATATTTGGCGTATATGAACCGGGGCGAGTTAAAGAGGATGAAACTGGCCAGGCAGATAATCCGGTGGTCCAAGTCCATGACTATTATGATTGGAGAGTCCATGACTATTGTGATAGGGGCATTTCAACGTTGTGTATCTCCGGAAGAAGGCCGTGAAATTTTGCGTGAGATCCACGAAGGAGATTGTGGTCACCACGCCGGTTCAAAATCTCTGGTGGCTAAGGCGTTTCGTCACAGTTTTTATTGGTTAACAGCTCATGCTGATGCCGAGGACTTGGTCAAAAGGTGTGATGGATGTCAAAAATTCTCACGACGCGCTCGTGTACCGGCTCAAGAATTGAGGATGATTCCAATCACTTGGCCGTTTGCAACTTGGGGGCTGGATATGGTTGGGCCCTTCAAGAGATCCAAGGACAAGAAGACCCACCTTTTGGTGGCAGTTGATAAGTTCACGAAGTGGGTGGAGGCAGAGCCAGTTAGTAAGTGTGATGCAGCTACGGCGGTTCAATTCATCAAAAAGGTGATCTTCCGGTTTGGCTTTCCACACAGCATTATAATAGACAATGGTACTAATCTATCAAAGGGTGCCATGAAGGAGTTCTATCAACGTGAGCACATCCGGCTTGACGTATCATCAGTGGCTCACCCCCAGTCCAATGGTCAAGCGGAGAGGGCCAATCAAGAGATCTTGAGAGGCATCAAACCCCGGCTTATGGTTCCTTTGCAACGGATGCCGGGTTGTTGGGTTGAAGAGTTACCTTCTGTGTTATGGAGCATCAATACCACACCCAACAGATCGACGGGATACACGCCTTTCTTCATGGTTTATGGTGCGGAGGCAGTTCTTCCTAGTGACATCCGTCATGACTCACCCCGTGTGGCGGCATATGTCGAAGCTGACAATGAGAAGGCGCGGCAGGAAGCTCTTGACCTGTTAGATGAGGAGCCTGACATGGCAGCAGCCCATTCGGCGATTTATCAACAAGATCTGCGTCGTTATCACAGCCGCTGGGTTAGAACCAGAACCTTTCAAGAAGGTGATTTGGTGCTCCGACTCATCCAGGATCAGACGGATATGCACAAGTTGTCCCCCCTTGGGAAGGACCCTTTGTGGTCAGCAAGAATCTGCACAACGGGTCATACTACCTAATCGATGTTCGAGAGCGCAAAGACTCACGCAAGTCGGAGGAGGAGACCCACCGGCCGTGGAATATCGCTCATCTTCGGCCCTACTATACTTGAGCCATAGGCTTTGCTTTTGTACATAGTTATGACAATGTATATATTATGATCAATATAATAAAACGGAACCTCAGCTAAAGTGGGGTATCTGTTGTTTTTCTTACATCATGTGTGGTTACATGGAGCTTCTGTTTATAAAGCGGCGCCCGGTTTACCCCTTGATTCAGCTTATCAAAGCTTTATACAACATCACTTGGGGGCTTGGTCATATCCAAACCATAGCTACACCTCTTGATCGGCGCAATGCCACAACATCACTTGGGGGCTTGGTCATATCTGAACCATAGTTACACCTCTTGATCAGCTCAAAGCCAAATCAATCGGGGGCCAAAGAGAGTCTTGTAAAACAACAACTCAAACATAGGCACCCACTGAGCACAGCTCAACATGTTAATTGGGGATTCTTTGCTATCGAAATGAACAAAGAATCTACACTTGTAATAGGCTATCAAGCCATGGCTTGGAAGCCTGGTGTATACACCTAAAACCCTGGGTTAGCCTGCCTCTTTAAGTAAGTCACTCCGCCCAGGTAAACCTGGTACGACCCTTCGAACTTTGACAAGTTACTCTGATAAGACCCTGAACTTGTCAAGTTAAAACGATGATTGGTTAAGGATTGAGGACCATCTTAAAAGACTTTGTGAAATGGTTTAACTCAGTGGCCTGGCAGCCCATGAAAAGCCTCGAATTTTGGGCCTGGCAACCCGTGAAAAGCCTCGACTACAAGTTTTCATTTGCTTTTGCCAAGTTTTTTCTCTCTTTTGACAAGACTTATGATGTTTTTTTTGATAAACCGGTGTTCATCAACCCGGCTAAGCTGTCAACTACAAGTTGTCAGTACATAATCACTTATAACCCGGAGTTTCTTAACCCGGTCTGCTTTTGACTCAAAGTCGCTAGTATTGAATAAACCGGTTGTCGTGGTTTTGTCACGACAGATGTCCTAAGGAAAGGACTTAATCGTGGACCATCGCGCGGGTTAGCTTAAAGGGGTTAAAGAGGACAAGGGACACAGAGAGTTTATACTGGTTCGGCCCCTTGCGGTGAAGGTAAAAGCCTAATCCAGTTGTTGTGGAATTGCTGGGGTTTCGATGACCAGGGAGCGAATACGCTTTGCCTGAGTCTCGAATTGTTGTCTGTCGTCCTGAACCGCCGCCGGGTCGCCCCCTTATATACACGGGTTGACGCATGTCGGTTTATAGAATCCTGAGGCCGGCTCATAAACGTGTCCGGCTCGGTCTCTGTTCTTTCTATCTTACAACACAAGTTTACATATTAATGTCGGTTTATGTCTACAGGCCTTAAACCCGCTTTGGGCCCTGGGCCTTCATAAAGCATCACCGTCCTTCTCTTCATGGGCTTCAGGTATAGTGAACCGTTATGGGGTTAACCCAGCCTCTCCTGGACGGTTTACGCCCGGTAGTAATATCCCCAACATTAGGCCCCAGATTGATTTGAACTGGTTCAAAATTTCTTCTTCAACATCTTCAGATAATCTTGTAAACCGCCGTGATGTCACCTTCCAGGATCATGGTAAACCGCCATGACATCATCTGTTATTAAAACTGCGCATAACCCACCTTCATTAATGGGCCTCCAACAATCGAGGCAAACAGAGTTGTCACATACCCCATTTTTCGGGCTCCTCGATTCTCGCGCCTGCCTCTTATCCATTCACCTTATAAATAAAGCCGAGGGGTCCCTTTCACTTTTTTCCCCTCGTGCCTCTTCGCGTCGTCTTCTTCCTCGCGCCGACCGACCTTCGAGCTCTGCCACCGCCGTCGTCCGTTGCATCTGCCTCAACAACGGCCGCTGCATCAACCTGACTGTACCAGAGAAACGCGGCGATCCTCTGCTGCTTCCCCGGCACCAGTAAGTTCCTTTTCTCCTTACCCCAGATCCACCATTAGGGTTCGGTGTTCCTCATAGCTTTTCAATGTTCTTGAAGCTGTTCTTCCTTGCTCCTCTTCAGTAATACCGATGGCTAGTTAGATCTGATTCTTCCAGTGCCCTTGTAGTTTAAACTCTCTTTTTCCTTTGTTAAGAGATCCGCTTTATATCAAACTCATCTGACCTTACTGAACCCTTTGAACACTTGGAATTAGGTCAGACTATATTTTGATTTTCCACCGCACGGAAGATGTGAAATTACCATGCCAAGCTGTGAAACTTGTTTTTCCTTTACTTACACATCTTTAGACTTGTATCTTCAATACGAGACTAGGCGGTTTAATCTCATAGAAAAATGACGACCCAGTAGATACCATTAGTCCCCTGTTGAACCGCCAATGCACTCATCATTGTACTGTCTCCATTGTCACACTCCGGTTTACAAATAACAAACTCCGGTTTAACAATATGCTTACATCCTTATACCGCTTTATAGTTGTCCACTGTGAATCTTAAACTAGCAATAATCATGTTTCAGCTTCTTATTGCAATGGCCAAGCAAGTCTATGAATGCAACTGGGTTCCTTCTCGAGTCACCGAAGATCAGTTAAACAAATGCGTTGCAACGCGCGCTTTGGCCAAGAAAGATGTCATCCACTGGAGGGCCCCTGGCCCGGAAAATCCTCCTACACCCAATGACGGAGAGGTAGTCGTGTTTGCTGACCATCTGGGTCGAGGTCTTAGCCCTCCCGGTTCAAAATTCTTCCGAGATGTGCTGGCTAGTTTTCAACTTCACCCTCAGGACATCGGTCCAAATTCTGTGACCAACATCTACCACTTCCAAGTCTTCTGTGAAGCTTATCTGCTAGAGGAACCTACAGTTGAACTGTTTAGGGATTTCTTTCACTTAAACCGTCGCACATAGTTCACGGATGGACCCAATACTGAATTGGGCGGAATGGTGGTTCAGAAAAGGAAGGAAGTCACTTTCCCTCATCCCAAGCTCCACAGTCACCCCAAAGAGTGGAACCAGACCTGGTTTTATTGCAAGGATACATCTCCAACTGATGAAAACCCTCTGCCGGGTTACCGCCTTGAATGCCTTAGAAATACGCATCCTTTTCCTCAAAGGTTAACAGCAAAGGAAAGGGCCAACTATGCCCCTTAACTATCAAAACTTAGAGCCTTCATGGCGAACGGTTTAACAGGTGTTGACCTTGCTGGAGTATTCTGCCCTTAAGCCGGCGCCCAGGTTTGATGTGTGAGTACATAGGGAGTTTGAAGGATGCTCAATGTCACATTGATATTCCGCTTACAGATGCGGAAGTTACTGAGGCTGTAAAGAAGATGCTGAATGAACCGGAGGCTATCTGTGGCCAGACCGGACTAAGCCCTTTCTACACCTTTAACAAACCGCCAGCTGTAAGAATCATATAACCTTTTTATCTTAAGTTGCTTCTATCAAAATATTCTTTGAAAGTTTGACTATTTTCTGACAGGGTGATGATCCGTTCTAGAATAAGAAACCACAAGACAAACCGGCAAAACCGCAAGACAAACGGCCAAGCCACTTCGCCCAAAGACCAAGGTTGTTAAGAAACCTGCCAAGAAAAGGACCACTGCATCCTCCGAGCCAAATGCTGATGACGATGTGGGTAACCCGGAATCAGAGGTAGAACTTGACTCTCTTGGTTCATTTTTCGTACAGGTCATTGACAATGACTATTATCAGGACGACGCTAAAGGCAGTCAAGCTGATGACGTAGAGGTAATCATTGTTTCCTCCGATTCTGATCCTCTGCCAACATCAAAAATCCGTCGAGCAAACCGGAAAGTAAAATTTTCTCACCCCTTGCTTACTTGGACCCAAAATTTCTTTTGAAGACGCAGCAGCACGAGGCTCGCCGCACAACCCGGCACAGCGGCCAGGTAGTTACCTCCGCCGGTTTACCGAACACTCCGGTTCGGAAACGCCGATCAGAGGTCTCTTATACCCTTGACACTTCATGCCTCAAAGCTGGTTGTTTCCGTCAGCCTCTTAACCCGTCTGATTCAAATTATCAGGGTACTTCCCACTCATCTTCTGGCGAGTCATCAGCCACAAAGCTTCCACCCCTCAAAATAGTTATTGGGTGAGCTATACACTTGTTTTTATCCTTGATGTGTTATTTTTATATACTGTACTGATCCTCATGTTTATCTTTCTCAGTGCCAAGCCTAGACCCAGCAAGAAGGCTCGGTTGAATAAACCGGCTGATGATAACGTGGCTGTTGAACCGGAAACGACTCTAGATCCTCAAGAGACCGATGCTGACGCCATGCTTAATGATCCACCGCCTCAAGACCATGACTTGTTTACTGAACAAGTAGAGATTGACACTACAAGCCACGCTGACAAAACGACCAGCCCGGTCCGTCCTGATGACAAATCGGCCAGTCCAGCTAAGGCTACCGACAAACCGCCAACTCCCGTGAAAGCTGCTGATGATAAAAAGGATGATGTCATGATTACTGGCATTGGCCATAGCACTCCTGGCAATCTTGTTGTTTTATCGAAGCATACTGCCAAGGACGAGCTCTCTGCTATCGGCAAAGGCAAATGGAACGCCGATTTGTCAAGCTATGCCCATCTCAATGCTCAAGACCTTCACTCTGGCTTCTTGAATCGTCTGTACGCCAGCCGTGACTATGAAGCCGGTTTGGTAAATTTGATGAAAGAGCGATATGAGGTTACTAATGCTCAACTCTGCTTAACTGTCTCTTTTGTAAATTCCAAATATCAACTCCAGTAGCCCCCAAGTGACGGTTTATGATATCAATCTGAACCGGGACTTAACAATAACCTATCATGCTAAGCCTCCAGGGACCGGGTTATCACTTTAAGATGAACCGGTATTGTAGAAGCACAATATTGTATCTTTCACTGATGTAGCCCCCAAGGGCCGGTTTAAGTTTGTAAAGATGAACCGGGACTGCTAAAAGACTTCCCAAGTCAGTACTTTGAGCAAACATACATTAGCCCCCAAGTGCCAAGAGTAATACTTGTATTATGCTTGGGACTTGTAAAAATTTCCAAGAACCAGCAAATATGCATTAGCCCCCAAGTATCAAGTACTTAACTTGTTATGTGCTTGGTACTTCAAACATGTAGCACCCACTCATTATACTTCTGTCTTGTTATAGGCTGAACTGAGCAAAAAGGAAGCTCAAACCGCTGATCTGCAAGAGATCATCAAATCCCAGCAAGCCGAAACCGCCAAAGCAAAGGATGAGCTGACTAGCGCTTTAGCTGCTATGGAAAAGCTAAAGGAGAGTTTCAACAAAGAATGTGCAGATTGGAACGCGGAAAAATCTGCTTTCAGAACAGAGCCGAGGACGCAGAAGCAGCTCTTAAACCGGTGGTAGATGAGCTGACTGGCGTAAAGCGTCAAATACATGCCATGACTGCTGCTGTGTTCGGTAAGCACCCTTGCCTTATACTTTCAACATATCTTTCCATGCATTGTCGGTTTACTAACGTTTGTAACGATGTAGGAACTCGCATTAGTCATCTGGGCTCTGATGTACAGAAGAAGCTGAAAGCTGCCTATACGCTGATAGAGCAATTGTATACCGGCGCACAATGAATCATCTGCACCGCTTCTCACAATAAGCCGCCCCCGATGTTAATCAAGGATACCTTAGACAGGGTATCTATGCTGCCTGCCCGGGTAGAAGAACTAACGAGATCTGCTACAAGGGCTGGCGCTTTGACTGCATTAACCCGGGCAAAAGGATGGGCGCCTGATCTTGATCCGGCGGACGTCATTAAAGGCTACCCAAGCTTAAAAGAAGACGGATCAGAATTTGGCACTGAAGATCTTCGCGCCATAAACCGAGAAGTACGTCCACTAGCTTGTCAACTCGCTGAAGAGGCTGATCTTTCATTTTACCAGGCGAGTTACGACACCAACAACAAACGGGTTGCTGCACCGACTCCTGAGGCTCAAAACCTGATCCCTCCAATCCGTAAGCACACTTATGCCCCTGACATTGAACCGTCCACCCTTATAAGCGACGAAGCTGTGTTCCAAGCGTTAACTAGGATCGACTGGACAACTATTGACTTCCAGCCGCTGGGTAGAGACGAAGAAGATGAACCGGTGCAAGATGATCCGCAGCCGTCAGGTCAAGCTGGTGACAAACCATAATCCGGAGGCCGGTTTAGTCTTCCACGTGCTGCAACACTTATTTGAGAAAAAATTATCCTTTTGGGCACTGAAACGCCTTGTAATAGGCTAGCTAAAACACTTGGTCTGTTATGCCTTCGTGCATATTTATCTGCGACTGATGCTTGCTAATCCGCCATGCTTAAGATATGATGTTCATAATAAATAGCAATTTATTCAAGCTATCCCTACAGATAAGAAGCTTAAAGCGCCTTGGCGGTTTACCACCGAGCGGGTCATAATACCCATATATATATAACCAAGGTTTATAATCAAGGTTGTAAAAAGACAACCAAATATGGAAATATGTGATACCTGTGACCTTGAGGCATAATGTTGGTTGACCAACTTTGTAGTGAGGGTAGTAACCCTAATCCGGAGTATAAATAACTCCTGTTATATGATGCCGGTTTACAATAAAAACCGTTCCGGGTTACAATAAAAACTGTAGTGAGGTCTAGGGTTCACTCTTCACCCCTTCGTCCGGGGGCTCATGTTTTATTACAGACTAGATTTTGACGATCTAGCCCCAGATTCTTTCCTCCACGTCTCGGCGTTTATCATCACATGTGAGGCCTTCCTCCGAATTCCCCCATACTTCGGCTTATGGCTCAAGATCTTTAGTGTGAAGCCGAAGGTGGTCGACGGGGAACAAGCGAAGTGCGGCGGTGCTGTAGTGAGCAAGCTTACCAATACTCTCTGGTCAAAAGGCTCTTTCATCGAAACTTCCAACCAATGGCAGCGGGAGTGGTTTTACATTACAGAACCCCGTGGTACCAAGTGGGCAGCTATACCTGCGTTCCGTTCTGGCCCTCCATTACAGCTTGCATCATGGATTAATAAGGGGCTGGAGTGGGGATCAGTTGATGAAGTGCAGACTCTACAGAGCCACATCCGAACCCTCCTTGAGAAGGACATCGATCTTGTCAACGTGATTCAAGTAATGCTAGTCCACCGAACCCTGCCATGCCAGCGTAGGCCTCTCCGCATGTGGGAGTTTAATCCGGAAGGACCACGAACCCTCCAACACTTCTTCGGCACCACACACGAAGGGATGTGGAAGTTGTTTTTCAGGAAGCGAAAACAATGTCCGAAAACCACCGAGGACATCAGCCTCGACTGCAACCATCTGGATACCTCGGTAAGCGCTCAACTCCCGAACACTTTGTAGTTATGTATGCCGCAGTGCAATACCGAATAAAACTTACATTTTCCAGGGCTGGATAAAGAAAGCGGAGTGAATCAGGTGTTCGGCCCCCCTCCCAGAAGACTCGGCGGATCCTGTACTAGCAAGGATGCTGGCCTCGGCACCATATCAGATGCCTATGAAGGAGGACAAGGCGGAGAGGGGGAGGGCCAGAAGTGGCCTCCATCCCGAAGGTATATCAGACATTGTGTCTGGGGGAATCAAAATTCCATCGTCCGAAAACAAGGGAGAAGTCCACATCTCTTCTCCCCATGGTAAGAAAAGGGACGCCTCTGAAGATTGGGAGGAAAAGGCTCCTAAGCGAGGCAAGAGGCCCCTGTCAGGCGGCTCGGGCTTGGAGGATGATGTCATCGTGTAGTCCCATAGTGAGGACAAGCCTTTAGCCAAATCGTAAGGGAACAAGGGTATTTTAAACATATCCCGTTCCCTTCCTGTGACCGAGGTAACATCTAGAATATACATTTTTTGCAGCTCAGCACACAATCTTCAACAATCCTCTTCCTCGGGGGACCTTCTCCCAGAGATGATGGAAAGCGAGACGCCTCCATTGGTCTCCTCGCCCAATAGGGCTGAAGACTTTGAGGTGTCGTCGCGGAGGGTCTCTCCTAATCAACAAATGGTGTGAGGGGTGGTGAAGATACAACCCGAAGATAATACTTCGGTAGCCCAGAGTCCGGGGGCCAATGATAAAGGCCCCGGACTGTCCGGCTTACAGCCGGAGACAACTCTAGGGGCAGATAAACGGATCCCTTTGAAGGGAGGTCGTACTCCTACCGCAGCTTTGGGAGGTCCAGAAGCGCCAGATATGTTGACGAACATGCTGCAACAGGCGTCCGTCTCGGAGGAGCATCGTACCTTGATGGGTACGGTGGTTGAAAAGGTGCACGGATGGCCTTTGCCCGTGCTAAGACATACTGGACGAAGATGAAGGCCATCGATGTTGCAGCGAAGAGTCCACCCAAGGGCAAGGACTACCACACACCAGAGCATTATTTCGAGTATGTCTTAGAGGCTACGCGCTTGATAGAGGGCCAATGCTCGAAAGACATAATATTTGAGTGAAGTGTATGGAAATTGTAAAAGACAATATTATAATATAATAAAGCTATTTTCGTTTTAGTGTTGCCTAAAAGCTTTGGTTCCTCCTGTTCGGCCATTTTTGTATAATCTGAAAGTTTTCCAGTCATCGGCTTCAGCCCCCTCGTAGGAAGTACGGGGGTGTTCGAAAAAGCATTTGATCACTCTTAATCCAACGTCCTGGTCCATGAAGGAGGTGTCAATGCGGCGAACTAGGCAATCGGACCATAGGGCATTAACACTTTCACTTAGCCATAGGAGTTTTATGGGGGGACTACGATATAGCCCCTGGTATGTACACGGCTTATTCCAATACGGTGCGTTACATATATGACCTGAAGAAAAAAGGTCCTTCGTATAATACGAAGGGAATCGCGAAAGATTCCAATAAGTGGTCGAGTGGTTAACCAGCTCTCGGCTCATCATGACAGTAAGTTTTCGGCTTTCTCTACTGAGGTGCTTGACCAGATGAACCGGAAGCACAATCACAGTAGTTATCCCTTTACTACCTTAGCCAATAGAGTGGAACATAAGGTAGCAAGCACAGGAGCCGGGCAACCCAACTATTGACCCAAGAAATGATTCGGAGCTGATGCATATAAGGCCAAACTCGTGACACCGAAGTATGCTATAAAGCTTTTCAGACTTGTCGGCAACTCATTTGTTCCCATACCGAGCCCCTAGCAGGTTATACCGAGGTGTGTGTGAAACAATCATATGAGCAAAATTCGGTTCTTTAGAAAAAACGAATACCGAATACGGTTTATGTTCACTGGGACCTGAGTGATATGCCAATTGTTATTTTACAGATGACAAAGCCGCAACCCTGGCTATTTGACATGCCGGGGGTCGAAGGCTGAGGAAAAAGGCACCTTACAGGCTCAAGATAGAGAGTGTGGTCTACAAAAAGTTATTTTGGACCTCCTGTCACACGTCTGCACCACCTGTCCTCGGTGAAGGGGGTCCTTGACAGGAATAGCCTTTGGGTGAGTATATGAACCCGAACTTCAATAGAGTCCGTGGGATGACCCGCCTTTGAGCCACCTGTGGTAAAGGATAATGAAAAGAAAAGAGTAGTTAGAAAAGAAAAAAAGAGGTTTATGGGAGTACTTGCCGGCTCGTCCGTATATTGCTTCTGCCGATGCCCAGGGTATCTTAAGTGCATAGTTATGTATGCGCGGTACTATGAGGAGGACGGCGGAAGCCGAACTGCTAGTCCAGCTGCGAAATTGGTCGATCCTGTTGAATGGAGACCGGTGGCTTAATGGCCGACAAGGTATGTGGTTTAATAAGACCGCTTCGTACTTCGGCTGAGGTTGCCGTAGTATGATCCTCAGTCTGGAGGGAGTGCTTCTCCCGCTCCCCTTTAGAGTTGTGTGTCACGTATACCATGTTCACTGTTTTTACTTCGGGGGGAAATTGCTTCTGACCCCCGGTGTTTGGTTGTCGAGTCTCTTCATCATCGTTGTCGCCGGGCGGCCTCTTCCCCTTGTGTTCGGCATTTAACTTGCCGGCCTGTTTGAAGCCCCAACAACCTCTGTTGGTGTGATTAGCTGGTTTATTGGGGTGGCCGTGAATCTGGCATGGCCTATCCAATATCTTGTCTAATTTGGATGGTCCGTTTGTATTTGCCGTAAATGGCTTTTTCCGTTGACCTGGTTTGGGGCCGCTGAATCCGGCGTTGACCACTGTGTCGTGCGTTCCCTCATTAGTATTACCACGTTCGTGTTTATTGCGTCGTGGTTTTCCATTGCTGTCTCGAACTTTGAAAGTGCCCGGATCGCTGGCGCTGTTGCTTCTACGAGCGAGCCAGCTGTCTTCTCCCACGCAAAAGCGGGTCACCAGAGCGGTAAGGGCTGGCATGGATTTTGGTTTTTCCTGACCAAGGTGGCGGGCGAGCCACTCGTCCCGGACACTGTGTCTGAAGGCCGCTAGGGCTTCTGCGTCTGGACAGTCGATGATTTGGTTCCTTTTAACTAAGAACCTAGTCCAGAGCTTCCTGGCTGACTCTCCGGGCTGCTGGACAATGTGACTTAAGTCATCGACATCTGGTGGCCGGACATATGTACCTTGGAAGTTGTCACGGAAGGCGTCTTCCAAGTCCTCCCAGCTGCCAATAGAGTTTTCCGGCAGACTGTTTAACCAGTACCGAGCTGGTCCTTTGAGTTTTAACGGGAGGTATTTAATGGCGTGGAGGTCATCTCCGCGGTCCATATGGATATGGGGAAGAAAATCCTCGATCCACACTGTGGGATCAGTTGTTCCATGTATGATTCGATATTCCCAGGTTTAAACCCTTCTGGGAATTCATGCTCCATTACGTCATCGGTGAAGCAGATTGGGTGTGCAGCACCTCTATGTTGGGCCACGTCACGACGTAGCTCAGATGGAGTCCGTCTGCTGTCTTCGGCAAGGGCGTGACTAGACTTGTCACGTTCGAATGGGTAGCCAACGTTGCGTGTCGAGGCACGTCCTCGTGATCCGTAGATCGATCTGGTGTGTCCTGCTCTACTGTCGAGGTCCTGCCGAGAGTCGTATGTATGACCCCGAGCTGTTTTATCTCTATTTTGTTGTTGGGGTGAGGCGGGCTGCTGTTCGGCTTGAGCTGCCATTTTATCCCGGTCGCGTTGTGGTCGGCCAGCCGCATTGTCCCGACCGTGTGGTGTAGGTTCAGTCACCTCCTCATCTAACTGAGGTAGCAATCTGCTCTTCGGGTAACCCTTGGTTGGGCGCTTGAGGCCGTATTCTTCGGCTGCTAGGATATCTGTCCATCTATCATTGAGCAGGTCTTGGTCAGCTTGAAGCTGCTGCTGTTTCTTTTTCAGGCTCCTTGCAGTGGCTATTAGCCGGCGTTTAAAGCGCTCCTGCTCGAGAGGTTCCTCAGGAACGACGAAATCCTCGTTGCCGAGGCTCTCCTCGTCCTCGGAGAGCGGAAGATAATTACTATTCTCCGAGTCTTTGTATATGGCCTGTTCATCAGGGCTAACGTGCCAGTCTTCCCATTCATCCTGTTCGGAGGTTGCCCCGACAGGGTCTTCATTGTCTTCAGCATCGTCCGGAGTACTGTTTTCTCCGGTGCTGGCATTGCTGTCTTTTGCACGACGTGACTTAGAGCGGCGCCGCTGACGCTGGCGTCTGGGCTGTGTCTCAGGGGGTTTATCCTCGACTGGATCTTCTTTGTTGTCGTTGTTAGGTTCTTTAGGTGTCTCCACCATGTACACATTGTACGGAGAAGTGGCCATCCAGCGTCCGGTAAACGGTGGGTATTGGCCATGCTCTTCATCTGCATCGTCATCCATACTGTGTGTCTTCGGAGCCGTAATCGAGCATGTCGGATAAGTCCACGATAGTGGCTATGTAGTGGGTGGTGGGTGGGAAGTGAAATTCCCCATCATCAGCCTCCAGTTCGAACCGGATATAGTTCGGCTGTGAGTCCCCCGCTAAGGATAGATCTTTAATGAGTTCAGCGCGTCGCCTAAAGGCGAGTGCCGGAAGATGTCCGCGGCGCTGAATTCGGCGATCGATGACTGATCCAGCTCGACTTACGCGGACGCGCATAGTTCGGAACTTATCGACGAAAACGAGTCCGGGGTTCTGGTAACATAGACATCACTCGAGGTTAGGTCTGTGTGGGGCTCCAATGCCGTGGAATCTGCGGCTTTCGTGGCGGGGTTGAGCTTCCCGTCCTCGGATGGCGCGATCTACTCCGGATTTAAGGCCGGAGTAGTTACAGGTGCAATTTCCTGGGCATGGCCTGATGACAGATTTAAGTCATGTTCATCGTGGCGACGAGGAGCGACTGCCGTGGTCTCGAATCCGTTGAAGATCAAGTCTTCGCGGATATCCGCGATGTAGTTCAAGCTCCCAATTCTGACAAGATGGCCAGGGGCGTAGCTGTCGATCTGCTCCAGATGGCCAAGCGAGTTGGCCCGCAGTGTGAAGCCGCCGAACACGAAGGTCTGTCCGGGGAGCAAGGTTTCCCCTTGGAGAACATTATTGTTGATGATTGAAGGAGCCATCAAACCTTTTGAGGACGGCACAGTGGAACTCTCAATGAAAGCACCAATGTCGGTGTCAAAACCGACGGATCTCGGGTAGGGGGTCCCGAACTGTGCGTCTAAGGTCGATGGTAACAGTAGACAGGGGACACGATGTTTACCCAAGTTCGGGCCCTCTCTATGGAGGTAATACCCTACTTCCTGCTTGATTGATCTTGATGAATATGAGTATTACAAAAGTTGATCAACCACGAGATCGTAATGGCTAAAACCCTAGAAGTCTAGCCTGTATGACTATAATTGTATATCTATGCCCATTCGGACTAAGCCCTCCGGTTTATATATATAGACACCGGAGGGGGCTAGGGTTTGTACAAAGTCGGTTACAGAGAGAAGGAATCTTAATATTGGATCGCCAAGCTTGCCTTCCACGCCAAGGAGAGTCCCATCCGGACACGGGTGAGAGTCTTCGGTCTTCGTATCTTCACAACCCATCAGTCCGGCCCATGTCCAATAGGCCGGACGCCCGAGGACCCCTTAGTCCAGGACTCCCTCAGCCCCGGCAAGATCCTTGCCGGGGAAACTTACCCAATGCCAGCAAAGCGCGCTGCCCTTGAGCCCAAGGGCTCCAACACCATCAACCACATTGGAACCAAGGCTCGGGAGGCACCTCTATGCTGGCATGCAGATCTTTGTGAATATCATAAACATACAAGATCAGGTGAGGACCAGAAGACGACGATCCTCGGTGGGATCCTAGCCGAGGAAATCCACGAGACCCCCGGCAAACCCTTGCCGGGGACGACCGTGATGCCCTGGCAAGACCCTTGCCGAGGACACTCATGAGGCCACGGCCAGGCCCACATCTGCCAAGGCTCCACCGCCGTTCCCATAGAGCTGCGAGCCCAACCAGCTGAGCAGGCACCTGCGTGGCGGCGCACAGGTCTCCAGGCCAACTCAGCAAGCACCTGCGTGGTGGCATGCAGATCTTCGTGAAGACTCCGCCGCCGCACCAGCCCAGCAGCCAGCCAACGTGGCACTACTGCACCTCATCATCTCGGACGCGCGTCGGAGCCTGGCGAGGCAGCGACAGCTGGGACGAGCTTCCTCGCCGTCCCCGATAAAGCAAGGAGGGCACATCGGCAGCACATTAAATACGTTTGTCCGATGGTGCCAGAGGATAAACTTAGCCATAGTATACCTTTCCACCTCCTGTGTGCCACTGTAGCAGCCCCTTTTGTCTATAAAAGGAGGCCCGAGGCGTACAGGAGAAGGATTCGGATCTTTTGGACTAGACACGCACCGTAGCTAGTTCGAGAGCTCAAGAACACTCAGATATATACACCAAAGCAGGACTAGGGTATTACATGTCCTTGCGGCCCGAACCTGGGTAAAACAATCTTTGTGCTGACTACCAGACCCACTCTTTGCACAACCCCGCGCCCGCCAACCGTAGGAGGGATCCCACTGATCCCATAGGTGTCGTTTCCCCCGACAGGACCCCCTGGCGTGCCTAGGTGTCTTGTGCCCTCCTTAATGGCCGGTTGGGGCCCTTCTTCTGGTGCAAGAAAGATAATTTATGGAAAAAAATCATGTAAAAATTTCAGCGCAATCGGAGTTACGGATCTCCGGGAATTTAAGAAACGGTGAAGGGCCAGATTTGGGAAACGTGAAACAGAAGAGAACAGCGAGGGAGATCCAATCTCGGAGGGGCTCCCACCCCTCCGCCGCCATGGAGACCAAGGACTAGAGGGGGGGACTGTCCTCCCATATAGGGGGAGGCCAAGGAATAAGAAGAAGGAGGAGGGGGCCCTCTCCCCCTTGCTTCCGGTGGCGCCGGAGTGCCGCCGGTGCAACGATCGGGATGGCGATCTACATCAACAATCTTGCTATCGTCAACACCAACTTTCTCCCCCTCTATGCAGCGGTGTAACACCTCTTCTCCCCGCTCCAATCTCTACTTAAACATGGTGCTCAACTCCATATATTATTTCCCAATGATCTATGGTTATCCTATGGTGTTTGAGTAGATCCGTTTTGTCATGTGGGTTAATCGTGATCTTGGTTGGTATGATTGTATATTTTATTTATGGTGCTGTCCTACGGTGCCCTCCATTCTCATGCAAACGTGAGGGGCCCCTGCTGTAGGGTGTTGCAATATGTTCATGGTTCGCTTATGGTGGGTTGCGAGAGTGACAAAAGCTTAAACCCGAGTAATTGGGGTATGACGTATGGGAGTAAAGAGGACTTGATACTTAATGCTTTGGTTGGGTTTCATGACCTTAATGATCTTTAGTAGTTGCGGACGCTTGCTAGAGTTCCAATCATAAGTGCATATGATCCAAGTAGAGAAAGTATGTTAGCTCATGCCTCTCCCTCATATAAAATTGCAAGAATGATTACCGGTACTTGTTATCGATTGCCTAGAGACAAATAACTTTCTTGTTGACAAAAGCTCTCTACTAAAATTAACTTAGTTGTTTCTTTATCTAAACAGCCCCTAGATTTTATTTACGTTCTCTTTATTATCTTGCAAACCTATCCTATCACACGTACAAAGTACTTCTAGTTTCATACTTGTTCTAGCTAGGTAAAGCGAACGTCAAGTGTGCGTAGAGTTGTATCGGTGGTCGATAGAACTTGAGGGAATATTTGTTCTACCTTTAGCTCCTCGTTGGGTTCGACACTCTTATTTATTGAAGAAGGATACAAACAATCCCCTATACTTGTGGGTTATCAGGAGTGTGTGTGGATTTGTTGGGAGGGCAAGGCTCAACATTAATCTATCGGGGTTTCGGAAGGCTAACACAGAAACATGGTGAAGAATAGTCCGGGAGATTATGGATCACTTCAACGTTCCAGAGAAGTGAAGAATGCAGGTGGAACACGCTGCACTGAAGAAGGCTAGGGATGCTTGGAGAAACTCGAAGCACGTGTTGTACAAGAAGTACTTGAGTGAAGGCAAGGACCCAATCCCCGCATACCCCCAAATTACAAAGGCAGCCTAGGCAGAATTCAAAAGGGTCAGGGCAACTAAAGAGTTTGCTGAAAAGAGTTTCAAGAAATCAGAACATCAGAAGAAGAACATACACCCCCACCGTATGGGTGTAGCAGGATACTACGGCATGAAACTGATATCGGACTAGGAGGACAAAGAAGCAGTAGCGGCGGGTGGGAATCCGGCCTTTAGTGAAATCAGGGGCGAACACGCCAGAGACTACTTGTGGGCACGTGTAAAGAGGCGTGATGACGGAACTTATTACTTTGAAAACTCACGTGACGCCAAACTATACCAAGTGATGTTAGAGGCTTCCAAGATCCCTGGAAGGTTCTACAGGAACTCAGGGCCATGTGACATTCTGTCCGTTGCTCTAGAAACAAAAGAGTACCCTAGCCGTGCAAGGGGTATAGGTGTTAATGTCCTGCACAAGAGGGCTTTCACACTCAGCAAAGAAGAGAGGCTCAGCATGAAAAAAGCGAGGAGTGAAATGAAGCAGAATGCATTGTATGAAAGGTTGAGGAAGGAGATTTATCCGGCTGTTCGAAAGGATGTTGAGGAGTCAATGATAATGCAGAAGACTCTAACACTAACAGATAGCCAACAGATGGGAGGGGAGGCGGGCATGGAGGATGCTGCTTATTGCGCGACAACACTGCACAAGAGTAGCTGTGCATCAGCTGACCCCAGCGACACTGAGACTGCAGCTGCTCGTGATGATGCTATATCTGATCTATCTGGAATGAAAGATGGACTGAAGGGCGTGCTTACACATTATGAAGGTACATTAAAATGTGCAACAGCCTGGGTTTGTCCACCCTTCTTGGAAGATGGCCTCTTGTTGGACAATGTGCCATTGAAGCCGGGCTGTGTGAAGTGCTACGTGACTGAAGTAAAGCCTGGATTCAATGAATTTACCCTGAAGAATGTCCTAGGAGACTTCGATGAGCAATGGACCTTGGGAGAAACACTGTTACATCACATCCAGTGGCCACGAAAGGAAATAGAGTACATCGATGAGATCCTTGAAGCCCCGCGAAGAGCAACCACTGTCGCCCTTCAACCGGTGACGCTCTCCTTGCCACAGCAGCTCTCGCGGGCTGATGCATCAACCTGTGATCAGCTGGCCCGACTTTGTGGCGCACAGGCCATGTCATCCTCCGCCCCAAAGCAGCCAGTGGCAAGGCCTACAACTACTGAAGACGCACCATCGATTCAGATGCCGGTCGCTGAAGCAGCGGAGGGAGACCAAGCTGCAGCACATGCTCAGCAGACCAACCTGGTGGAACGGACTACTAAGCAGTCTAGTGCTTCGGAACCGCCTACTAAGCATTCTGTAGGTCCAGAACCGATTGCTCATCAGTCCGTCGGTCCGCAGTCGTGTGATCAGCATACCAATGCGTCAGCACTTCCTGCTTAGCAAACCAACGTGTTGGCACGGCCTCGTCAGCACATCGACAAGTTGGCACCACTTGCGCAGAAACCCGACATAGCTTCAATGCATGGTCAGCAGTCCGATGCCTCTACTCCTACGGCCCAGCAGTCCATCACAGCAACACCGCCAGCTCAGCAGTCCAACATAGATAAACATCTACTAAGCAGTCTGTCCAAGCTTCACTGTCTGCTCAGCAGTCTACCTTGCAGGCAACCAGACGTTCTGCCAGAAATGCTTCAAGTACCAAGAAGGAAGTGGCCAAAAAGGCTACACCCCCAAGGAAGCGCGGAGGGAAAGTGAAGAGGAAAGAGAACAATTGCCTCTTACTTAAAGCACTCATCGCCCAGAAGCAAATTAACAGCAGCTTGTTCGAATCGGGGAGTAATATTATTTCTGACGCCATGGATGATGAAGAAGTATGTTTGTTGCTTGCTAAAAGTAAAGCAGACGTACTTCAAGCATGCTATTACGTCCATGGCCAGCCATTTCTTGTTCGCGAATACTTTGATGAGTGCAGCTCCAGTTGCCGCGAGTTACATGAATATTGCAAGGATCTAATGTTAGTAGGTCAGCATGGTTTGCTATTCCACTACAACAGAGATCATTTCCGACACGATGCTGGTTCCATCGATGTGAGTTTCGAGGACTTACATCTCTTCTTCAACTTCAATGTGCTCGATGCCACTCTTGTTAGATGCATGATTTTGTAAGTACTTAACAAACTCTGATCATCTTCTCCATACAAGGCTGTAAATGATAAACAACTAACTGCATTTTATTCCTCTCAGGGTATTGAAAAAGGGAGAGTGTGTATTTCATAGATCCTGAATTAGCAAATGGCACAACAATACATGGTAAGGACCTACGGGACTGGGCTGTTAACACGGTTGTCCGTCTCTTCCAAAACACGTCCCATGCAGAAATATTTCTCTGGCCATATCATGAACGGTAATTCAAGTAAACAACCACGCATACACTTATTGTCTTTCAGATTTCGACATAATTCGTAAGGTCATGGCCTTCTTAATATGCAGCAAATACTGGATATTGGTATTCATTGTTCCAAACTCGATTCTCTTAGAGAGTCAACAAACACTCAGGATCTGACGCATCTTCAGCAATTCATGGATAGGAATTGAATTATATGATGTTGAAATTAATTTGCATTCATATCTGGTTCAATAATTGATGTTGTCAAACTTCATCATCATTTCCAGTGTGCTCGCATTGTGGAAAACTAAACCAGGGAACCTGCTCAAGAGGGGACTACCTCTGCAGCACGAGATCGTTTCTCCGGTGACACACCGAAATCCGTTATTTTCGGAAAATTTACCCAACAGTCTGCAAATACCTTTCGTTACGCTAGTCAAATGTTCAAGCTTCTAAATAAACCTCTTTCTATTTTGTCCAAAGAAAAAATAATACATCTAATTTACCCAACAGTCTGCAAATACCTTTCGTTACGCTAGTCAGGTTAGGTTGTTCCTAACAGGACAAATACATGACTAATTCTGAACAAAAAATTCCAGTGTCCTCAGCTAGAAGCAGGGACCAACCTTTGGGTATACTATGTTTGTAGACACATGATCTCCATCTGCATCTGCCGATAGTTGTTCCGATCCTCGCGAATTAGTGGCAACAAGTCTATCTTAATTAATATCTTCTACTCCACTCATATGGCACATTCCGATCTTAAAAATATTGCAGCTCATCTTAAAACCGAGGACCCCTGAACCACTCCCGGCTGGTGAATTGCTGATGGTTCAGAGATTTATCAATGACTTCTTCCTATATCACTACATCAATCCCACTGGTGATAATGAACATTTCTGCATGCCTTCTCCTGAAACATTGAGTAAGAGTTAGCCGCTAAACATATACGCATGGATCCATTGTTTTTCATCTGATGAAGTCTTTGTATTTCGTACACTATGATTAATTATGTAATGCATATATGTGTGGACAAATCATTGGAATTTAGCTACCATATGTTCAATTGCAATTGTTGCGAAATCTGATGAATGTTCTTCCTGTGGACACTATTTGTTCAACTGAATATTGTGGCGAATTTGCTTTTGCGTGCCGATTCAAAATGGGATATTTTTGTTTATTTCTTCAATTGAATATTGTTTTGAATTTGCTTTTTGCGTGCCCATTAAAATGTGATATTTTTGTTTATTTGTTCAATTGAATATTGTGGCGAATTTGCTTTTCGCATGCCGATCCAAAATGGGATTTTTTTTAACCTGGCAATTGCTCCGCACACGGTTCAACTAAATGAGTGTGTGTGATCCACATCGGAAATCATACGTCAATCATAGCGGAACCGTCGGTGGTACACAGCAGATCGCAAACGATTTGCAGTGCTACTACGTGTGCGTAGGGTCTCCGGAACCGTTTGTGATATCGCATTATCGCACACGAGAACTCGGAGTAAACCGTGCCCAATGTAAAATACAATCCCAGTCGTAATTTTTTCAGGAAACGTATGGGATCCCAAACGAAAAGCACATGTCACTCTTGCGGCAACCGTCGGTGATACCCAACAAATCACAAATGGTCTACAACACTTGTATGTGTGCGAAGGGGCTCCTGAACCGTTTGTGATAGAACATTATCACAGACGGTAATTGTTGGGAAACGTGTGCGATGGAGTCTTGCATGGTTGGCGGGTTACACAGAAAACTCGCGTGCGATGGGGCACAAATCGCACACATTTCATATGTTGGCCCGTGTGCCTTACATACTGTTTCCAAAATGGTTCATTACGACGGACCGTATGGTTTCTGAAAGTGCAACTATCCCTGGGTGGTTTTGGTAATTACTAACAACATATAGCTCATTGAACAAATGCTATTTCAAGATGATCATTTCAGAAAGTTCAATGATTGGCATGGCATGGATTAGGAATGTGGACCCCTTAAAATGCTAAGGACACATATTGGCTCAAGCTCAAGACTCTACATTTTCATTTTAGTGATCCAAGATCACATTGAGTCCATAGGAAAAGCCAATACTATTAAAAGGGGATGAGGTGTTGCTTAATGGCTTGCTTGCTCAAAATGCTTAGTGATATGCTCCAAAATCCCTCAACCACTTTCTCATATCCACATATGTCCCAAACCAAAATTCAAACTCGGCCCCACCGAAATGTTCTATCCGGCGCCACCGAGTTCATTTGACATAGCCACTGCCAGAAACCCTAGTCACTTCGGTCTCACCGATAGGGATCTCGGTCTCACCGATATGGGATTGCAAACTCTCGGTTTCCCTTCGTAATGTTTCGGTGTAACCGAGATGAGCGATCGGTCCCACCGAGATGAGCGATCGGTCCCACCGAGTTGGCAATGCAAACTCTCTGTTTCCCCTTCGTAACACTTCAGCCTCACCGAAATGAGTGAATCGGTCCCACCGAGTTTGCCTGACCAACTCTCTGGTTAGCTTATTACCAAAGTCGGTCTCACCGAGTTTGAGTAATCGGTCTCACCGAGATTACGTTATGCCCTAACCCTAATGAAATCGGTCCCACCGAGTTGACATGTCGGTCCCACCGAAAAGCCTAACATTCACATTTTGAACTGAATCGGTCTGACCGAGTTTTCTGATTCGGTCCCACCGAGTTTGGTGAATTGTGTATAACGGTTAGATTTTGTGTGGAGGCTATATATACCCCTCCACCCACTCTTCATTTGTAGAGAGAGCCACCAGAACATGCCTACACTTCCAGCATACATTTTCTGAGAGAGAACCACCTACTCATGTTTTGAGGTCAAGATATTCCATTCCAACCAAATAAATCTTGATCTCTAGCCTTCTCCAAGTTGCTTTCCACTCAAATAATCTTTCCACCAAATCCAAATCTGTGAGAGATAGTTGAGTGTTGGGGAGACTATCATTTGAAGCACAAGAGCAAGGAGTTCATCATCAACACACCATCTATTACCTTTTGGAGAGTGGTGTCTCCTAGATTGGTTAGGAGTCACATGGAAGCCTCCGTCAAGATTGTGGAGTCTAACCAAGGAGTTTGTACGGGCAAGGAGATCGCCTACTTCGTGAAGATCTACCATAGTGAGGCAAGTCCTTCATGGGCGATGGCCATGGTGGGATAGACAAGGTTGCTTCTTCGTGGACCCTTCATGGGTGGAGCCCTCCGTGGACTCGCGCAACCATTACCCTTTGTGGGTTGAAGTCTCCATCAGCCTGGATGTATGATAGCACCACCTATCGGAACCACGGAAAAAATCTCCGCGTCTACATTGCGTTTTCTCCCTCCAAATTCCTCCCTTTACCTTCATGTGGAATGTTTTACATTTCGCTGCTATACTCTTAGACTTGCATGTGTAGGTTGATTGCTTGACTTGTGTTAAGTTGCTAAAATCTGCCAAGACTTGAAATTGGGAAAAGGCTAGATTTTTATCTGGTCAAGTACTCTAATCACCTCCCCGTCTAGACATACTTTCGATCCTACAAGTGGTATCAGAGATTTGGTCTCCGTTTGCCTTGATTTCCATAGCTTTTGGTGATCATAGGCTTGGTTTCACAACCGAGGAGAGTATGGCGTCTAGCGAGGGAAATTACCACCATAGAGGTCCTTCCTTTGATGGTACTAATTTTGCTAGATGAAAGCATAAGATGAAAATGCATATTCTTGGACATAACCCCGCCGTTTGGGCTATTGTGTGTATTGGTTTGCAAGGTGAATTCTTTGATGGGAGAGAACCGAACCATGAAGCTACTGCGGAAGAGTTGAAGATGCTGCAATACAACGCTCAAGCTTGCGATATCCTCTTCAACGGATTGTGCCCCGAAGAGTTCACCAAAATCAGCCGTCTTGAGAATGCAAAGGAAATTTGGGATACTTTGACTGATATGCATGAGGGTACCGACTCCGTCAAGGAATCCAAATTGGATGTGCTTCAAAGTCAGCTTGACAAATTCAAAATGAAGGATGGTGAAGGTGTCGCTGAAATGTACTCTAGGCTTGCTCTCATCACAAATGAGATTGCCGGCTTAGGAAGTGAAGAGATGACCGATAGATTCATCATCAAGAAGATCCTAAGAGCCTTGGATGGAAAATTGTCACAGCCTCAGATCAGCTCTTGTTTGACTTTGCTTGCTCATCATGTCATCATGTTTATTTCCAAAAGAAACTTGAAATGGGGATTGTTGAAACCCTAGCACTAAATGAATTGAACAAGGTTCAAATAAACAATATTTTCAATGAACCCAAAATGCCCTTTGAAAATGTTCATGATTTTTGATAAAGGTGAAAACCTCTACCAAAAATGATGCCAATATTTTTAGGCCATTCTGGATTTTTGAATAATCCATATTGTATTTGAATTGGGGAATTTAAATACTATTAATATTTTTAAATGCTCCAACAATTCTGAAAATAGTTAAGGGCCTCTGTAATAATTCATTTAATGCCCACAATTATTTTCAGGATTAATTAAAATTATTTGGGCTATAAACTAAATCAAAACAAAATAACAAAAATAGAAAAGCAGAACAAATTATTAATAGAGAGAGAGAGAGAGAACTGACCTGGCGCCCACTGGTCCGGCCCAGCACGGCCCAGTCCATCTGGCCGTGCTAGTCGTCCCCTTCCTTGGAACAGAAGGACGCCGGGCGTATGCCCCTTGCGCGCGGCCACGCGCCTCGGCCACTTCCTTCTTCCAGCCGCCTCCCCGACGTCGCTCTGGACGCCCTGGACGTCGACACGCACCCCCCGACCCCTCTCACTCTTCCCCGAGGCCCTGCTCCCCTCTGCTCCCTCTCTCTCGCCTGAACCCGAGCGCCACCGTCGTCGCCGCTCGTTGCTGCCGCGCCCACCGCCAATCCCTTGCCTCCCCGATCAGTCCAGCACCTCTGCCACCTCGCACCACGCCTCCCCATCGAAGAAAGCTAACGCGGAGGCCCTGTGGAGCCGCCATCGTTCCCATCTTCCTCGTCCCTGTCCGGTGATCACCGTCGTCGATTCGCCGCAAGCAGGACGTCCCCGAGCCCGCTGAGCTTGTCTACGTGACCGCTTTGAGCTCTCCGTCTTTTCCCCCTCGTAATCTTCGTCGTTTTCGACCTCCAGCGTCCGTAATCACCGTGGCCGAGCTTCCCCTGCCGCCTGCCATGTCGCCGTCGTCGTTGCAGCCCCTATAGCTCGAGCCTGAGCGCGTCACCATGCTTAGCATGTCTGCAGGAGCACGAAGCACCCCACCGCTCGACCCGCCGTGCACCACAACACCGATTCCGAGCTTGACTAAACCACGGCCGCCGCAAACCTCGTCGCCGGCGTTGATTCCGGCGACCCCCGCGCCCAACTCCGCCTCCTCTTGATGCGGGCGAGCAAGGGGTATGCCCTGGTGCCCTTAGCGCGCTAACCTGACGCCTCTAGCGCAAATCCGGCGCGCCCCGCCGTGTTCTGTGGTCGCCGCCGGCTGAACTCCGACGAGGTCGACGTGGTAAATCATTAGCAGCTAATGACATCGCTAATTAACCCTAGAGCCACTTACAGACGGGCCCCACTTCCTAATTAACCACGACTTAGTTTTGTTTAGACTAAACTAACCCCGCAGGGCCCACAGGTCAGTTTGACCTGGCCACGTCACCTGTTGACCGACCCCACACGTCAGCGTTGACTTGCTGACGTGGCTGTTGACCTGACCCCACCTGTCAGTGACCCAGACGGCACTATGTGACTGACCAGTGGACCCCACTGGTCAGGTTTGACCTAGTCAACCGCAGTTGACCTGCTGACGTCACAATAACGCAATGCTGACGCAGTTAATAATTTTCTGGATTTAAAATAATTCAGAAAATTCCAGAAAATAGTATAAACTTCAAAAAAATCATAGAAATTATTCTATAGCTCCGAATGAAATAAGTTATATATGAAAAATGATCAAAAAATCCAATCTTTCCATCTGTACTAGTTTCATGCATGTTTAATCAACTTAACCTTGATGTTCATATCAAAACATGATAATGCACTTTACAAATTCATAGTTTGAATTTGAATTTGAACCTTTGGTTCAAATCAACTCAAACCCTTCAGTTCTTAGCTGCATTAGTACAAATCATAACATATTGCCATGTCATGATCATGAATCATATTGTCGCATTTGCATTGATTGTGTTCTTCTCTGTTGCCGGTGCTTGTCCCCTCTCGGTAGGTGTATCCCGACGATGAGTTCGATGACACCGATGAAGAGCTATAATATCTTCAGAAGTGCCAGGCAAGCAAAACCCCCTTGTTCATTCCAATACAATCCCACTCTCTCGCTCCTGCTCTCTTTTACTGCATTAGGACAACAACGATTCATCTGTAACCTGTTGCGGTAGTTGAACCCCTTTCCTCTGCATGACCTGTCATTGCCACAGTAAATAGATGAAACCCACTAGCATGAGTTGGAGTTGTTTGAGCCCTGATATGCCTACTCATTCATGCCTGTTTGTCATGCCTGCTATTGCTTAGAGTTGTGCCAGGTCTGATTCATCGGGGATGAGTTGGACAGTTGTGAACATGTCCTACTGTTGAGAGCTAAGTGTGTGAACACGATTTGGTAAAGGTAGCGGTGAGAGGCCATGTAGGAGTACATGGTGGGTTGTCTCATTGCAGCCGTCCTCAGGAACTGAGTTCTGTGTTTGTGATCCATGAACAGTTACTACCACACATTGGGTTCCGGGCGCTCCAAGCTCTCTCGACTTATTAATCAACCTGATCTCTGTCCAGGAGTTGCAACTAGTTTCTGGTGTTTGTAAGTAGTGTTAGTAGTCTACCAAGTGGCACCCGGTACAGGTGGGCTTGGGACAGACTAGGCACCGTGGCATGGTGTACCAAGCGTAGATCCATCCGTCGAGGTGGGCTTGGGAACCCTGCACACATCGTTTGGGGCCGTGAGCGACACCCCGGCCGGATCTCCTGGCGGATGGAACCTGCATAGGCGATAAACCTGGACTAGAGACTTGTGTGGTTAGTCAGGTCGTGGCCGACTCCCTCGCCAGGCTTCCGCTTGAAGGTTGCCGAGATACACGGCGTGTACATGGTGGTAAGTGGCAAGAGCGTGTGTGAAGAAGTACACCCCTGCAGGGTTAACATCATCTATTCGAATAGTTGTGTCCGCAGTAAAGGACTTCTGGGTTGCCTGTACAGTTCACAGACAAGTGAAAGTGGATACTCTAAGATGCGCAAGATAAGCGTGAGTGCTATGGATGGCGTTCTCGTAGGGAGACGTGAGTAGATCCATAGTGGTGTATTGAAATGGTGAATATGTGGAATCGTATGCGCCACCTCAAAAGAGTTACTTGCAGTCGTAGTTCAGGATAGCCTAGTTGTTTATCCTTGGTAGCCTCTCTTATGGGGAAATGTAGTCTTGTGCTTCCATGAGCCATAGTAGTCCGCTACAGCCCGGTTCACCGGAGTCCAGCTAGCCCAGCACTACTGCTTCGGAACACTTGACTGGCCGGCATGTGATTCACTTTGTTCCAGTGTCTGTCCCTTCGGGGGAATGTCACGCGGTGACATCCGGAGTCCAGCCTAGCCTGCTACAGCCCAGTTCACCGGAGTCCTGTTAGCCCAGTGCTACAGCCCGGATTCGCACGCTGCTGACCGACATGCTCGATGTTGATTCATGTATGCCTTTCCCCGTAAATTAGTGCCACTTTAGGTTCACGACTAGTCATGTCGGCCCGGGTTCTCTGTCATATGGATGCTAGCGACACTATCATATACATGAGCCAAAAGGTGCAACCGGTCCCGGGCCATGGTAAGGCGACACCCGTGGGAATACCGTGCGTGAGGCCGCAAAGTGATATGAGGTGTTACCGGCCAGATCGATGTGACTTGGAATCGGGGTCCTGACAGCTTTGGTATCAGAGCCTGACTGCCTGTAGGATTACCAAGCCAAACTGGTCGAAGTTGAGTCTAGAAATGCTTTAGCTATATAAGGGAATTGATTGTGGAAGGGAACGTAAGGCTCTTTTTACTCCTTTACCTTATGCCCTTCTGATCTGAGTCAACCTCTTCTTTTCTACATGAATTAAGAACTAAGCTTCTCATCTTTCTATCAGGATCACGTGTTACTAATCCGTAGACCTATAAGATTGATGGATTCAAGTATCAGTTCAGTTCCTGCTACTTTCGTATGCTGATAATTGATTTCGGAACCTTGGTATTGCGATGCTAAGTGGTTATGTGTAACGCCCATGATGCGGCTATATCTCCCACGTGTCGAGGCACGACTTAGAGGCATAACCGCATTGTGGTTTTGTCGCAAGAAGGGTCATCTTCACACAATCCCATGTAATGAACAAGAATGGGATAACGAGAGTTGGCTTACAATCGCCACTTCACACAATACATAAATATAATTCATACATCATCCAAAATCCACACATAGACCGACTACGGTCAAATCCAAATGAAAATAAGATAACCCCAAATGCTAGATCCCCGATCGTCCCAACTGGGCTCCACTACTGATCATCAGGAAAAGACACATAGTAACGACCACGTTCCTCGTCGAACTCCCACTTGAGGTCGATTTCATCATCTGCACTGGCATCGTCGGCACCTGCAACTGTTTTGGTAGAATCTGTGAGTCACGAGGACTCAGCAATCTCACACCCGCGAGATCAAGACTATTTAAGCTTATAGGAGAGGGTGGTGTAAAGAGATGGAGCAGCAGCAGGCACTAAGGATATATGGTGGCTAACATACGCAAAAGAGAGCGAGAAGAGAAGCAACGGAACGGTCGTCATCTAGTAATGACCAAGAAGTGATCCTGAACTCCTACTTACGTCATTCATAACTCAAACCGTGTTCACTTCCCGGACTCCGCCGAGAAGAGACCATCACGGCTACACACGCGATTGAAGTATTTTAATTAAGTCAAGTGACAAGTTCTCTATAACCGGACATTAACAAATTCCCGTCTGCCTCATATCCGTGGGCACGGCTTTCGAAAGATAATACCCTGCAGGGGTGTCCCAACTTAGCCCATTATAAGCTCTCACGGTCAACGAAGGATAAACCTTCTCCCGGAAAGACCCGATCAGTCTCGGAATCCCGGTTTACAAGACATTTCGACAATGGTAAAACAAGACCAGCAAAGCCACCCGAATGTGCCGACAAATCCCGATAGGAGCTGCACATATCTCGTTCTCAGGGCACACCGGATTGTCCAAGCTTCCGATAGGCGAGCCCAGAGTTGCCCCTGGTGGCCACCGGCGACTGACAGGTTGGACCAATACTCAGAGGAGCATAAATCACCCAACCGCGTAAGGAACGCAAACTCAAGGAACATAATACCGGTATGACGAAAACTAGGGCGGCAAGAGTGGAACAAAACACCAGGCATAAGGCCGAGCCTTCCACCCTTTACGCAATATATAGATGCATTAATTAAATAAGATATATTGTGATATCCCAAAATATCCATGTTTCAATCATGGAACCAACTCCAACTTCACCTGCAACTAGCAACGCTATAAGAAGGGCTGAGCAAAAGCGGTAACTTAGCCAAACAATGGTTTTCTAGGAAAGGATGGTTAGAGGCTTGACATGGCAATATGGGAGGCATGATATAGCAAGTGTTAGGTAGCGCAGCATGGCAATAGAACGAACAACTAGCAAAGCAAAGATAGAAGTGATTTCGAGGGTATGGTCATCTTGCCTGCAAGGTTCTCAGAGTAGTCGAAAGCTTGATCCTCGTAAGCGTACTCAACAGGTTCCTCGTTCACGAACTCGTCTCCCGGCTCTACCCAAAACAAGAACAACAAGCAACGGAACCACAATCAAACACGGGAAATGCACAAACAACATGATGCAATATATGAATGATATGCGAGATGTGATATGCGTGCTCCGGAAGGAAAATGATGAACAAGGCAGTAACATGGCAAACCAAGCATGCCACTGGAAAGATGAGATGATTTCGGTCGAAATCGATATAAAGATCACCGGAAGCGGATGCACGGTTTGCAAATGGCAAGCAAAACAAAGATGACACGAATCTGCGATTAACAGCATGATAGCACTTAGAGTACAACAAGAAACTATGCTACATCACTCCAACATAGCAACAAAGCATATGGGAGTAATTAACAGGAGATGCTTGACAAAAGATAAACACTGAGCTACGGCTAGATCACAACATAACAGGTTCAAACAAGCATGGCAAAAGTGCAAAAGATAACAGGTTCACAGACTTGGTGAAAAACTGGACATGGCAGAAAACCGCATCAGGTAGCAATGTTCAGAGCACGAAATCAACATGCTACAGGAACTTAACATAGCAAAACAAGGCATGGCAGTGTTCTACTAAATGCAGATGACAAAAGTCCCTTACTGACCATAAGCCAAAAAGGACGAGAAGATATGATGGCAACCATGTAAACATAGCAAGTTTCGTTAACATGTTTCAGACTTAACAGAAAACAGGGCATGGCAGAAAACGGTAATATGAAGGCACCTTGGTGAGCTTGATGCACTCACCACAAAGAAATGCATGACAAAACAAGCATACCTCCAGCAAGATGGCATGTTTATGCAGCAATCCATGGCAAGATCAAGTACATATCATGAATTAAACAACTACAACAAGCTTGGCAAAATTGAATAACACGTAAACAATCTGCCAGAAATATTTTATAGCAAAAGTAGAGCAAGATTGAGTCATGCTACCGCACTCCATAATTGCAAACAAGGGCATGAATGGATCAATTAAAATAATATCTACAAAACATTCTTACCGAACATTACCAAAAGAAGCATGGATCTCTCTGTAGCCACATGGATACATAGCAACAAAATAACAGCAGTCACAGACTTGAAAAATTACTAAGTCCCTGAGATCAGAAACATCACGAAGCCTAGTTTGCATGCTTGTGCTAGTCACCACAGAGATCACAAAAATACATGGCATACACCCCTGCATACAACAAAACACATGTAGAGCTCATGCTCATAAGATGCACAGATTAAATGCGACAAAAATAACAATTCTCCAAGTTCTGATAAGTAACAGTAGATAACAGCAACTAGCACTCTTGCACCAGAGATTTGGGCAACAATATGTCCTCAAATGAACATGGTGCAATTTAACAAAATGTAGAGCATCATGAGGCGAACATTTCGATATATCACACGCGCGAAACGGAGCTATATGCAGAGAGTTATGCCATGAGGAAGTATGCAACGGAATGTAGGATGTCACAGACTTGGAAAATTTCGGGGGGAGAAAGAAAGTCAACCCGCCGGTGTTGACCGGATCGGGATCGAGCTCAGCTTGACCTCGAGCTCGCCGGAGAAGGAGCTGCTGCCGGCGGGCGGAGCGAAGGAGGAAGGAGGCGCCGGGGCTCGGGGAAGGTCGGGTGCGGGCGCGCCGGCGGCGGCGCCTCGGGGCGCGGAGCCGTGGCGGCGAGTGCGGAGGACGGCGGCGGCCAGCAGAGCTCGGGCTCCTGGCGAACGG